>NC_043984.1:14188014-14488014 GCF_902150065.1 Myripristis murdjan | reverse complement strand
TAACTTATCTCTCCAAAATCCAGAAGAGCTGAGGGTCCAAAATGTAATGTCACCGAGGGACAAAACCTGAGCTGCTGCTTTTACAGTAAATTAGAGATCCCTAAAATTAGATTATGTCTTTACAGAAGAAAAATAACCATTACTGTGAATCGATTTTATGTCACTGTAGTTTAAGTTGTTCAAGACAGTGTAGAGGAAATGATGACTTGTCTCTAGGTTTAGATTGAAAATGTTCACGCTCACAAATAGAGAAGAGGAATATAATGTGCTTTGTGCCATTCCAATGCATCAGCAGCAGTTGCTTTGCAGTTTGTGTAATATGCACTACGTTATTGTGTAATACTGTCCAACGAATGTGTGATAAATCATCGCCAGGTTTGGCCTGTATTACACCTTAAGCAAATGAATACAAACTAAAGTGGGTCTATCACCAGTGACTGGGCACGGAGCCAATTGCGGTGACACAGCAGGTTGGAAAAGCCGGCTGAGGTCTGTACTGTCTGAAATGTCAATCATTGATAAAAACACACACAGGATGAGTGGGAAGGTGGAGAGAGGGAGGGGAGACACAATTGTGGAAACATGCATGTGCACGCATGCACAAATACACATACGCACACACACACACACACACACACACACACACACACACACACACACACATCTGTCTGTCACGAGAAAATATGTTGTCTCACTTGATTCCAAGTTCATGTGGTTTCAGTTCATGTCGCTCAGAGCTTGATCTTTTCTAATGCTATGGATGAAAGCCAAAATAGCAGGAGGTGCAAATTACCATCAGCTGGATGTTCTGTTCTTTGCTTGCACCAAAAGTAATTAAATATACATAATAACTTGAATAAATAATAATTAAAATGCTTTTCTGATGAATGGGGTAACATGGAGTTTAATGCTTCTGCATAACAAATAAGACATTGCTGCTGTTGGGTGACACCCTTGCAATTCCACTTTTTGTTTTTTTCATGATTGATTTTTTTATGATTTTCACAAGCAAGTAGCTTAATCTCTCATTTGAAAGTCTCAATTTATGTGCTCATCAATTGTTTAACAGAATAAACTCTAAAATGCATGGTGTTCAAACCAAAAAAGGCTGTTTTTCTTAGTTCCTGATAAGTTGATATTTTGGAGACCCTTCACTTATCTGACCAATCCCCAAGCCACAGGTCCTTTGTAATCAGAGATGAAAACTGGCCACACCACTAGTAAAGCTATTTCAATAGCTCAGTGCTGAATCAGCGAAATGGGTGTAACTAGTTTCTTCATTACAGGTGACACCTTTTCGTGCCCTCACTGTGCCAGTGCGGACCCTGAGAGGCTTCAGTCACACGCTTGCAAAGCAAGCATGCAACAGCTCTCAGGGTCAAAGTCAGCGTTCAAAACACCATTTTGTCTTTGGGCTCTGCTGTTTGGGTTGCAAGCACGGTGAAAGAACTATGGGAACTGTGACTTTGCCTGGGGGTTACAGAGCGAACTTAAGACCACAGAAGAAGCAGCTGGTTAACACACAGGGCACTGGCATACTTTGCTGCATACATTTACCACTTCACCTCAAAGTCAGAACAGAGAGCAGCGGTGAAGGTGATAGCTTAGAGCAGACCAGAAATAGGCGAGTTGCTCTGAAACAGGACATTTCTTGTGACCACATTTAAAAAAAAAAGAAAAGAAAGAAAAAAAAACAAAAGAAAAAAAAACAAGAGCATTGTAGCCTGCCATTTTTTATTGTTTGGGCTTTGGCTGAGTTCTTTATCACCAAGTAAAAGTTTCCGGTTTGGATGGATTATCTGTAAATTCTACTCTTGTGTGTAAATATACCATAAGCATAACTGCAGCTAATCATTAGCCAGGCACAACCATAACCTGAAGCTCATAAAGTGTTTATGGCGTGTCTGCGTCTTACCGTTGTGTGACATGCCGACCATGAGGCATTTCTGGAAGCGGCAGTATTGGCATTTGTTGCGGGATTTCTTGTGAATGCGACAGTGGAGATCGCAGTGGTCGTACACCAGCTTTAACCTGATGGTGCGTCTGAAGAAACCCTGCGAGGAGGCAGATACGGGCGATTAGTACAGACGTAAGCATCGCAGCAGCACTCACATGGCCACTGTACACTGCTACTTCTGCTCCTTTTCCGAGAAGAAAATTGTATAGTGCTAATGTGGAAAACCGCTGGAATTTCTACCACTGTGTTTCAGCTGTAATGCTTTCTATGAGTGCAACCATCTGCTTGGTGAAAAACAAGAAACTCTGAAGTGAGAGACGAACTGCAATGGACTGAGAGGTGTTTCACAGAAAATTATGAGCAAATTATGAGCAACAAGTTAAAAGAAAACCTTAAGCAATATAGGGCAGATATTGCAGAACAGTATTTTACTCCTAATATGATTTCTGTAAGTATCTCAAGCACCTGCATGATCATTCAAACAAGACAGAAAATGAATAAAAATATTTTAACCTACAAATAATGCTAGAATTCACATTTTCACTTTATTTACATTATGAGACCAATTTTTTTTGCTGGGGCAAACAGAAAGTTAATGCTTGATTCTTTTGTTTTTAATTATTTTTGAGTGAGTTATGTGCAAAATTTTGAATTACTCTCCAGCATCATACGAGCAAGTATCATGTGTTTCAGGGCTGATTTGTGGTTTGACGTTGACAACCTTAGCACCACGGAAGCCATTAGATTCATCCTTATCTCAGCTATTTGCAGGGCAGCCATGGTTAAACTCCCAACATTTACACTCCTACACCCATTGACGAGATCACTCATGACTGTGGTTGTGCAAGCTGACTAAGAAAGCCCCGAAATTGAGCTATGAATAGAACAGAACAGAGCATAATAGAGTAGAACAGGAAAGCACACAACAGAACAGCGTAGAAATAGTGTGCTATGAAACGCGAGGAAATGATCAAGCCAATAGATAGATAGATAGATAGATGGACAGATAAAAATGAGGTCATTTTCATGTATTTTGCTTGGTGTAAAAAAAAAAAAAAACCTTTGCAGCTCAGCCATTGTCAAAGAACAAAAAAACATGTTCGAGCAGCTGACAGCACGTTGTTCTCCGAGCGTACATTTTACCGTTGAGCGGATGCTGGTGTAGTTAGTGCCTTCATTCATATAGTTCAGAGATTTTTCTTTTTTAATCATGGTTTATTTTAAGAAGGAGGAAGTTAAAGGGGGTCCAGACTCCACCTCAATAAAGAATGTTTTGTATTTTGAAACAATAAAAGTGTTTGCCTGCTTGGCTGACCCCTTCTTCTGGCTTGCCTCCCCTGAGACGTTAGCAGAACAATGACTCCTGTACCTTACCTTATTATTATTATTAAGACGCTGAAGCTACAGTACGCTTTAAATCATCGGGTTGGAGTTTTTTTTTTCTCAGGGGACACAAAACTTCCTATCTGACTAAAAGTGTAGCCTAATCTCGTGTACTCGACTTAAAGTGCTATTGAGCCATCCGTATGTTGCACAGACTTAGGCAAAGTATTGGCAACACACCAAAAATTGTGACTTTTAATATTGGATGTCAATGAAATTAATTTAAACTAATGCCAATGAAGATTACGGGTGCCTGTACATGACACATTATACATACACACAAATCCTAACACATAGCTGTAGCAACTATATAAAATCCTACCTGTAACTAAACACTGATAGATAGACAGATAGACAGACATAGATAGATACACACACACACACACACACACACACACACACACACGTGGAAACACAAATAATGATGCAACCACTGTGAGATGTTGCTGTCAACAGTTCTGAAAATTCATTTCACCTTTCATCAGGGGCCACTGTCTAAATATATTTCTTCTTATAATGTCTGTATTTCAAAGAGAAATGGAAATACTTTTCACACCTCTTCACCCACACTCCATTTTAATAGTTATTTATACTCTAGACACAGAGCTCAACAGGCTGGCTATGTCTGTAAGCACAGGCCCGTGTTGCACCCTGGCAGGGTGGAAACTCTCTGGGCCTGTGGTTAGAGTGACAGACATCAAAGAAGACGAAAGCTGCACACTTGCACACTCTCCATGCTGTAGGAGATTATTTATTCCACCAACATGTCTCACCTAAGAGTGACTGACAGAGAAACAAAACGTAATAGTGTGTGGTGGAAACATAAACAGAGAGGAGCCAGGTACGTTTTGCTCTTTGCTGACAAATTAATTTGAACATTTAAACGTACCAGTGGCTGCAGCGCTCTGCTTTCATGAATCTGTACCGCAGCTGCACTTAGTTACTGAGTTACGACTTTTGCCACCAGTGTGCTGCAGTATTGGTGAAGAGGTTTATCGTAAGGCAAAATGTGATGCTCTGAAATGATTGGTGGACAGAGTGTTTCTTGGGCCCTCGTTGGTGATTTGATTTAAGTGCAACTTTTCGTTTTGGAAACAACTGAGTTCGATTTGAGTTTGTAAACTGAAATTCATGCCAAGTGAAGCAGTCAGTTCAGTACTGTGCAGCTATGTAAGACCAGCCTTTTTCTTCTGAAATGTGAAAAAGAATAAAACTTACTTCAGCATTATTTATCCTATACAAAAGAACTGCAAGAACGAGAGTTTCAATTTATGATACTTGGTATGGTACTTCTTTTTTCTCTTTATTTCTCTTTGCAGAATGATTCATTTGAACTGGTAGAAGTTATACTTGATGCATCAATGCATCAAGTATAACTTATGTTTCACGCCTACCTCTCAGAGTCTGAACTGTAAAGCAGCAGGAAGTGGGACCTTGATCGATCATCTTTGTGTACACTCATCGCAACAAAGAATGAGTACTTTAATGAAATGACACTTTTCAATGGGAATAATGCTGTCTGGTTTGAAATTTACTTTGCAAGAAAGACAGTGCTTAAGATTCTGGTTATCCTCTCACACAGAGAGATAAAAGCATAAAAGCCACAAGCGCTTCCCTGATTTGCTCAACATTAGTTGCCATTTATGGATTAGTGGTCACAGCTGCCATCCATAATGCAGTGTGGTGCATGCTCCACCAGGTGAGCCACTAGGCTGCCCATGTATGGACGTTTTTTTTTTTTTTTTTTTTTTAAATATTTTCATTCTTATACTTTGTATCTTTCAGTCCTACCTTACAGCCTTCACAGGCGTGAACACCATAATGAAATCCCGAGGCTTTGTCCCCACACACACGACACTCAATGTTCAGTGCAGTTGACGATGATGACGATGTGTCGTCATGGAGCTTGGAGAACTGGGGGCTGTCGGAGTGCTGCGGAGGAGACTCCGGCTCCAGTTTTATAGAATCTGACAGAGAAACAAATAGTCAGACAGGTATGAAGCCACCTCGCCAGACAGAGAGAGATGATAGCAGTTATGTCCTGCTGAGTTATAGGGAAATGTGTATAAAATAATGAAAGACATCTCAGCATTTTCAATTCAATGTAATGGGGCAACCATAAATCAGTGTGATGTGGTTTCAGTGAAATGTTGCAACCAGCAGATACAGAAAAAGCATGTGACCTGTCATTGTCATACATTATGGAAAAAGTGTCTTTGCCAACTTTGAAGTGACTTAAAAGGAGTTCAAAGGATTAAACATGAAATGAAAAAAAATAACATATATAGACTCTATAAACAGCATGGGAAACTCTACATTTCAAGCTTCTCTTTTCACACCAGCCTGTCTGGGTTATTGAAAATGGGTAGCTCTGTGTCTTACGGTACTTCATTGTTTGGTTTATCTAACTCTCCTTTTAGGAATGGGTGATATGGCCAGAGGTGCTGTCACAATAAAATTTACCATATCATTTGATTAATTATCTCAATATGCATCAAATGGTTATTACATCACATAGACAGGCTACATTTTGGCTTCTGAGTAGAGTCTGAAGAAACGAGAATGGTAACCATTATCATTATGCTAATGTCCTTTAGCCTTCCAAAATAACACAGTGTGCCATTCCTGTGTGTGGTGTGTGTCTCCTGAAACATAACCTCTGTCGTTGTTGGAACTTCATTGGCAATTTGTGTATTCAACAGTTTGTATATTAAATTTACTGACATTTTATCAAACATATATTGTTATTATTACTGTTATTGCTTTACTGCCCAGCCCAATCTCCTACAGCCCATATCCAAACATTATGAGCAGTGGCCCAAATCAGTATCTTGACTGGTTCTACGCTGAATGAAGTGTATCTAGAGTCTGTCATGTGAGAAACCTGTTAACCTTGTACTGTCTGGAACTGAAACAACTCACCACTGACTCAGTCTGTACCTTCAGAAACTAAATCTTGTTAGCAAAACTAACGCTCACTGTGCATTTTGTCAGGCATGAGAGTGTAGACGGATGTCTCTAGCTCTGGGCGAAGCCATGTGAGAGGCTGGGCTTACTGTATGTGTCCAGATCCGTCCTGTAGCCCTGCATGTTGGTGTAGTCCATGTTGGCCAGGTGGTCCTCGCTCTGCGGCGGACTGAGGTCATAGGCCACGCCGCTGGAGGACATGGAGGATGGGAGCGGGGGAGAGAGAGAGGACAGGAGGGAGGAAGAGGAGGAGGAGGAGGAGATGATGGCATAGTCTAAGGTGGAGTAGGGCTTCATGTCCAGGGAGTGGGAGCTGTCATCCAGCTCGGGCAGGTCCACGGTGCTCAGACTGAAACCGACAGGCCAGGCTAAGAGCTGCTGGGTGTCCACCATGTCTACTGTGGAGAAACATGAAACAGCGGCGCTTTAGCTGATGCAATATCCTTCACTGACTGCATGACCTTAAAAGAAACAAACACTAGAAGTAAAGAAGAGGGTGGGAGGAAGTGGGAGGGAAAGAGGGAGAGCTAGAAAGACAGAGGGAGGATGAGAGTGAGAGGGAGGGGGAGAGATAAAGTGAGAAAAAGAGTGGGGGGTGTGATAGGGAAAGGCAGCCTGAGATGATCATGAAAAATATATATAGAAAAACCAACAGGTACAGCGACACATTGAGATGCACACACAAAAAACAAAACATCCACACACACACACACACACACACACGCTCCACATGCAGACATTATTATGAGTTCCCCTGGTCCTCCAGCTCATTTCTGTCTGTTATCTAGTAAACAGGGAGGCAGATTGTGTCACGATGAGTACAAGACGAACTCGAGCACTGACGCACGCCTCCCCTGCTCAAAACATCGTCTTCCTCTGTTGCTGTCTGGGTGGCTCGTGATGTGATTGCCCAATCAAAGGACATGGAAAGTAGGACTGTTTGAGCCTTAGTCTGCCAGAGGCCAAGGATCTAGGATTCTAGCTTTTGGACAGGTGTGCACTGTGCTGCCAAGCATTGGGATATGTTATTGATCAGTAATTGAGGATTGGGTTGGAAATTTGTTGTGACATTCTGGGGTCGGGATCTCTGCTAAGCTTCCAACAATTTTGCACTGACATTGTGGAAATATTTTGGTCAGCATCGTTATCCTAGGAGTAAAAAAAAATAAATATTAGTTGTCCTGGCAGCTGTCTTATTTCAATCACACTACTCCCTCTAGACATGTAGCTTTATTTTCATAGAAAGGGAAGAATTAGTTACTTTTAACTGTGCCAGTACCACCAGAGACGGTCACACCGAGGTAGACAAACGTGTCCTCAGATGTCCAAGTTCAGTCATCACAGGTCAGTGATGTCTGACCAGAGAACAGACTCTAACGTTAACTCCTCATGCCTGCCAACTCACGGTGAATTATTGAACACGACCACAGTCCACGTGAAAGTCTCCGACATCAGAAACAGCTTTCAAGGAAAAGTTTGAGCACAGATGAACACTATTGCAGAAATAAGTAAAAATATGTTGTTAATAATGCATAAATGGTTAAGGCAGCTTGTAAAGTGGCAATGTAAAGTGGGTCACGACAACAGAAACAGTGTGTTTTCAAGGAGCGAGGGGCCAAAGACTAGGGTTGGGCACCATCTAAAGATTCTGGGTACCGGTTCTGGTTCTTCTACCTTGATTCTGTTCCTGGTGTGAAATAATTTTTTTCATGAGGCAACAATCTTTATTGTATGTTTTTTTTTTTTTTTTTTTTTTTTTTTGAGGGGGGGGGGGGTTACTGTCTTTACATTGTCATAAATACATTGTGGGGAGAAAGACAAGACTCGCACATGGTTCAGTGAGTCAAAGTGACTCAACGGGCTATGATTTTCACCAGGAGTTTGGATTTTGTATTCAGCCAATGTGCAGATGTCAGACTCAGACTGAAAGCTCTGTTTTGACTGGTGTTAGCTAATCTGCTAAAAACAGAAACAGTGACCAGCTCAAAGTAAGATCAGTGTGGGTCAGGTTTGTCTGCTGGCTGCAGTTGGGGCTTGGTTAAATCGGAACAACGCAGAGGTGTTGAAACCTGGCACCGTTTACCTCAACATATGTTTCAATACTCAGTGGTACAGACCTCATTCAGTGCTAAAAGTACCCATATCTATTGTACCCAAGACAATACCACATTTCCTAAATGTACACATAATACAAATATATTCTAAATCATGGTACACATAGACATAGATTTTTCAGCACTTAGAAAATTCTGACACTGGCAAGAAAATGCTGACACTTATGATCTGTTTCAATAAAATCAGAGATCTTTTCATGCAACCTGATTTGGAAGCTTGGGGATCTGTAAAAATCTTAAAATCTGCCTTTGAAATGTTAGAAACCATATTGCCAGATTATTTTGCACCTCTCTCCAAAAGATTCACCCAACAAAGAATTATAAAAAAGGAGAAGGTCACTCTCACGCTTGTAATCCCACCTTGATTTCGACCAGCGGTTCCTAGATTGGGGTCCAGGACAATCTAAAGGCTCTTGAGATGGTTCAGGGCTCTCAGCAAAATAAAGCTTAATTTCACTATTACTCTAATCGTATGCTTTAATGGTTAAAATAAGGCCATAAGAATGATTATATTCACTAATATCTCCCTAAATATAACATGAACAGTCATGCAATTCTATTCTAAGACAAAAAAAATGTGTGTGGGACAAAAGTTTATCAAATGAGGGTCTGTATGTGTTGTTGTTGGGGGGGGGGGGGGGGGGGGGGGGGGGGGGGGTCCTTGCAATTACAAGATTTGGAAACCCATTGTTTAGACTAAAGGCAAGCTGAAAAAGAGAAGAAACAGAAAGAACAGAGTTGAGGCTCTGGAGACTCAACCACCTGGTCTGCCAGAAAACCCTTTGTTATCAACATCAAATCTCAAAATAAACCTCCTCTAATCAGTCTCTAATGCCTGCTTTGGGAAAATGTGTCAAAGAATCTGATGGATAATACAACAGGACAAATCTATAAGAGGAATAATCACATGGCATTGGGGAACCAGGTGAACTGAAACAGCTCCAAATGACCTGGCAAAATATCAGCATTGAGCAAACATCCTCCTCTCTCAATCACTTATTGTTGCCTCTTCAGTTGTTTGGAATGGGACGAAGAAAGTCAACGGTGGATCCACTTAAAATTCAATGACGGTGACATTGTTTCGCCACGGGCCAGAGAGATGAGGGGGTGAGGGGGCTGGACAGGAGAACGGAAGTCAAATGCGCTATTTAGAAATGACTTGGAAAGTATTGCGGGGAAAATGCTGACTATTAATAACCAGAGAACGCCAGTTATTTTTCCATTTGTTGGCCAATAGCCACCTAATCCAGAGTTAAAATAAAACATTGGAGGAACTTGTGTTCTTTTTGGCTTGTCTTCATATGTTAGAGACAGGTCCGGTGAGACAGAGTGAGAGAGATAAAGAGGGGGGGTGGAGGGGCGGGTGGTGGGGTATGATGGAGAGCAAGTCCATGGAGCATTTTCCGAAATCAGATCACAATCCCATCTCTTGAAGAAATGAGTACCACCGCCACACATGAAGAGGAAAAGGAAAACAGCTCAACCAAGGTGCTTGAATCAAGATATATCAAGATATATCAAGATATTTATATGAAAAAAGGGCACCGCTGACAGCGCACATAAAGGGGAAATAATTGAAAGGAAGAGTTTAAAATCTGTTGAATCAGTTTTGTCCGTTGTAACCGTCATCTTGCTCAATATTCAAACCAAACAAGCTACACAAGGAGATCTTCAGCTGAGTTATTCTGTTGTACCTGTGAATGCTGTGTGGGCAAACATTCTGTCAAACCCTGGAAAAGATGACAGATGATTGGTATCGTTTAGGCTTTGTGCATTAACAAAAGGCATGGCTATCCTGTGTGCTTATGAAGGTGTGTGTGTGTGTGTGTGCATATGTGCGTAACATTGCCGCCCACAGTCTCTCGCTGGCTCCAAAAATTTATGTTCACATGTTAAGTCCTGTCTTGCAGTGTACAACACGTAGGAGTATTTTCTATCTGTGCATGTCTTAAGTACAGCACAATGACAAAATGCCACACTGGTAGGCAGGTCTGGCAAGTTGCTCTATCTATGACGCCACGGTACTGTGTCTGCAGACGAAGACTGCTATGGCAACATGTTTCCCATGTAAAACGTTTAGATAAAAAGACAAAAAAGAAGTCCTCAAGTAAGACTGGAGAAAAGACAGTTTCCCTCCCTGTTTGGTAGCAGATCAGCAACAGCTGGATTATATACAAAATCATAATCTAACGTTAACTTGGGGAGTGGTAACAATGTTGTTATTCCAGCATAAAAGGAGGAGTTCAGGGAAGAGGTAGAGCAGTGGAAAAAAGCGAGAGGTCAACAGTGAGATGTGAAATCTTTCCTTCAGGGACATGGTTGCAAAAGGAATGCAGTGTTTTTATATTCATATTTCTTCACAACGGCAACGACTCAGTCCAGCATGACTGAGGCAAAGTCTGAGGTTTGGACTGCAGCACTGAGACTGCTGAAAGCCCTTGATTCTGTTCTATTCTATTCTATTCTATTCTATTCTATTCTATTCTAGTCTATTCTATTCTATTCTAGTCTAGTCTGCTGTGTTCCCATGTTATCTTGTCTATCGTCTTTTTTTTTTTTATGAGGAAATGGGAAACATTTACAGAAAAACAAAGAAAAAAAATCACAACAAAACTCAAAAAGTATGCACAAAGCACTGATGTAACTCAACCCTGACACTTGATAAATCCACTGTGATATTTTTTTTTTCCTAAGGGTGCGGAAACCTCACTCCCACAGAGTAAGAGTCCGTCAGCAGTCAAGCAAGGAAAATGTACGAGGTAAGGAGTTATGGGCACGAGAAAAGCCAACACAGAAGCCGGTCTGGTATATTTAGTAATGTGAGAGACAAAAGGCAGAACTTGCCCCACTGCATTCAGAGGCATCACCACTCTTATCTTTTTTTCTGTCTGAATGAAAACTATGCTCCCATTCTGAGCGTGAGCGTTTCACTCCAACTGTCAAACCTGAAAATCTTGGATTCAACAACACAGAAACATATTTTAATACAGTATTAGCGCATATTCTGTTGCTTACAATTTATTAGTTGGTTCAGTTACAATACATATTTGAAATGGGATTAGGAAAGGATGACTTTTTTTTTTTATAATGTCATGCATCATGCCTGTCTTGCCTTGTAAAAAGTTGCAATAAAGTAAGTAAACTGTATACACGCCAACTTAAATATGTATCCTCCTGAAAAGTCATGAACACAGCTCAGCATAGTTCCTCTCAGTTTTTACGGGACATTTCTTGGTGATTTTAATATTCATGTATGTTGTCCCTCCCATTCCTTCACCTCTCATTTTTAAGATCTTGCAGACTCTTTTTACCTCATTTAAACTGTCTCAGGTCACATCTTAGTTCTATTCTCAAGGTTTGTGTCTTAATATAGTGGATATACTCGTAGCTGACCATTGAGGTGTTCTTTTTAAAGTTCCACTATGGCTCTCTATTCATAGTCTCAACGTGACTACACATTCTCACATTTTCAGTGCTGGTTCTACAGCTAAATTCTGTGATGTCATCCTCCTTCGATTCCGCTATATTTCCTCTCAATCCAGATGCCCTGTTAAATTCATTTCATGATTAGTGCCTATCTGTCCTCGACCAAAACGCATCATTCAAAACTAGTAAAGAACAATCAAATACCCTGCTCTAGCTGAGCGATCACACTCAAGCCCTTAAAAGACTATGCAGGGAATTTTAATGACATTACTGTCAAGTCCAAAATGGCACACAACACCCTTCAAAACTAGATGCTGATTCATCAGAAAGCAGTTAGGGATGTGAGATCGGCCTGTTTCTTTGAACTGATTTCTAGAAATAGCCACAATCTGAAAGTTCTTGTTAGGGTAATTGATTCTGTCTCCAGTACTCCCTGCACTTTGTTTCCTGTACGTGATGTTGAGCTGACTGATAAATTTCTCATTCATTTTGTAAATAAGGTGGAAAATATCAGGCCCCAAATCCATCCTGATCCTTGCATTCTTTCCATTTATCAGTTCAATTCTGCCTCTTCTTCTCAGTTTCAAACCATCACAATTTCAGAGCACAGTCTCCCATATGAACCTCTCCTGCATTTTAGAAATCAACCCCACCAAACTGCTCAAAGAGGCATTTTCCACTGTCATCCCTGTTATTATGCAAATTATTCACAATTCTCTGGGCTGTGGTCCTTTTCCAGACAGTTCTAAACATGTTGTTGTTCAGCCATTGCTTGAGAAATCTAATTTGGATTCCCTGTCCTTAAGTAACTGCAGACCAAACTCCAAATGGACTTTTGGTCTATGGTTCTGGAGAAAGTAATTTCATCCAAACTGATGTTTTTTGTGAATAACTGTTTTTAACAGTTTCCCGCCTGGTGTTAGAGCACTTCATAGTACCAAGACAGCTCTTGTTGAGGCTAACACACATACAGTTCCTACCAGAACCTGTTTGCTGACTGCTCACGGAGGTGACCGCTTCATTGAAATTCTTTTAGAATTCTTTTAGGTTTAAGTTCTGCTTTTGACACATTTGATCACGGTATCCTCTTGCATCGCTTGTAAACTTGGGTAAGTCTAAAGGGCTTGGCTCTCATCTTATCACCCCCATGCATCTCCAACATTACTTTTCTGTTGCTTTGGGTAACTCTACCTCCTGTGGTGTCCCTCAAGGCTCTGTTATTGGCCCCCATCTGTGCTCTGTACACATGCTGCCTCCTGACCAGGTTATTCAGAATCATGATATGTTTACCACTTTTATGGTTATGACATTCAGTTATACATTCCATTAAAACTCACAGATCCTAGTAGCCTAGCAAATCGTACCACTTGCATCTCAAATATTAAATCCTGGATGTCCAAAAATTTTCTTAAATTTAATGATGATAAGTCTGAGGTCATTCTGTTCAGTCCCCAAATTCCATCAACTCTTTTGGTGCTGGTCTTGGTTTTAAGTAGGTTGCTAAAAATTTAGGGGTAATATTTGAGGTTGGATGCCACAATCAAGACCCAGCCCCAACATGTGGTACGCACTCTCATCCAGTGAGTCACCAGGGCGCCCAATCAAGTCACAAATGTTGTTTTTCAGCTCAACATTATCTCTTAAATTCGGTCATTGCTGATCAATCAATTGTTGATTTATAAAAAGTTGAACATGCTTTCGTCTATTCTCAGCTAGATCATTGCAATGCACTTTACTTTTCTTTATTTATACTGCTGTAATTCTTATTTATTTGATCTGACTTGACAACATTGTCAAGTACTATATAAATGAAGATTACTGTTGTTACTATTATTATATTGTTATTTCCTTTAAAAGACTGTGAGTACAAAATATCAGTTTCCTCTTTAAAAGAACGTGGCTGTTAGTGTAGTGAGGCCTTTCTTTCATTGCAGTTGTGCATGTGTGTGTGTGTGTGTGTGTGTGTGTGTATGTGTGCATGCATGCATTTGCGTAAAGCAAGGGTATTAAATCTATCATGACCTCTCAGCACTCAGTGAGAGAGAGTCAGAGAGAGAGAGAGAGAGAGAGCACACAGCTTGGTGACTTCCTGACCTCATCATGTAAAACAGTGTGTGGTTCAGTATCAGTGACTAAAAAAGACAAATACCCGCCTTCATGGTTGCCTCTCAGTGCCCTCAATTTCTTTGAAAAGATTCTGTGTTTTGCCTATTTAATCCTCAGCAGACTGTACACTGACAAGCCGATGTGCTGTGATAATGCAGTGCTTTATTTGAAAAATTCAGATTTATTTATTTAATCGGGCCAGAGCTAGGGCCCTATGAAATTCATGAATACAATTTTAACAATTCAAAAATAAAATATTCAAAAGTTAATGAATATCAATGAATTTGTAACACAACATTGCACTTTTTTTTTTTTTATCAAAGAAAGTGCTTCAGTGATTATAAAAGAGTTTGTTGAAGTGATGAGTTCTTCTTGCTAGTGCACTGCCTCTGTGTGTGTGTGTGTGTGTGTGTGTGTGTACGAGGAGCTGAGCCCCGCCCTCCGTGAAACACAGACAGCAGTCAGAGGACACAAGATGCTGCAACAATGTGCCCGTAAATTACACCCAGACATGGTAGAGAGTTTTTTTCCTGTTCATTCGTCTTAGGCGCTGTGAAAATAAAACTTATGTTGGAAGGGAAAACACTGATTTCTAACATTTTGGCAGATACTGTGCTATTCTGTGTCTTACAGTTGATTCCATTATTGATTTCATTATTCATTATTAAATCTTGCCATTCCATCCATGTTTTCTGCATCATATAAATCATGGGCCCTACAACGCATATTAATGCACATTAAAAGTCAATGTAAATATTTTGCCTAACATAGAGATCGAGAGATAGACAGGCTCATATCTGGCATTTTGAGAGGATCTTTTTTTTTAAAAAAAAAAACAAAGTTCCTACCTGTGGGCATTTATGTAGTTGATACATTTTTTTTAATTTAAAATAAGTGCACTGCATTTGTTGGTATCAATAAATGTATGCATTTTATTTAGATGCCAAAAACAAATAAATTAAGAAAAATAAGCAAATAAAAATAAAAGAACAGCATGATGTTGGCAATATGTATTGGTCATCGGTCGCACTGCTCTCTAAGTTTTGCCATCGGATTTGAAAACATGAAAGCATGACAACTTTACCTGATCGGCCGCTGGTTTGATTTTATCAAGGAGCGCAGTGAGCAGGTACTGTATGTTACAAGTAAAAAAAAAAAAAAAATCTACACAATATACAACACTGCACGCCTATAATCCACGCTACAGCGAACGACATCCTCCTTCCCCCCTTCAAAAATTGCACCTTGATTTGACTTGTCGAGCCTGTAGGCGACACACAGTGGGCTTTCCCCTTGTTTATCTGAACTATCAAACCGCAGATTAACAGAAAACCTGGTGCATCTAAAATGGCTGAACATGTCAGCCACGGGTAGATGTCCTCTCAGCAGAAATGAAAGTCCCATCATGTCTCAGAACCCAGTGGCTTACCTGGTACTGAATTTACTCATGCCCAAAACTCACACAAATACGGCCCACACACACACACACACATACACACACACATGCACAAAGTGACTGCTATAACCTGCTTAACTTCAAAGTTTAGGAGAATGGGGGCTTGGAAACCACAATCTCTGTCTGGATGGCACAACACTGAGTGAAACAGCAACCAGCTCAGACTTCTCTGATTCATCATCTAATTTTTACTCTTCAATTTCAACCGCTGGGAAAGTGGAGCACTGATTTAAAAGAAACAGCAGGTCAAACTGAAGTCAAGCTGAGGGGGAGGTAACATTTCCAGCAAAAGAGACACAAGTTGATGAAAATCTGCTTTACCTGCAGATTTTTCAAGCATGCATGTTTTACAGAGATCAGAAACACAAAAGCATCTTTTCTGAGATGTTAACGGATACCTCAGTGTTGTTCGAGACAGAAGACAACACCTCTAGCTGTCACTTCTAAATATAATTACCAAAAACAATTTTTAGGCACTCAATCGATGATTCTAGATGTTTGCCTTCCTTTGCCTTCACGCACGCATATAGCAGCTCACAATCTTGTGAGATTAGTGGAGGGTGACTGAAATTTTTGAGACAGGCACATTTTTAAGTATGACCAGTGCTACCAAACATCAACATCATTAGCTAAAATATAAATGTATCCAAGCACAGCCAGTGGCAGACAGATGGTACTTACAGTGGTCAGCCCAACTCAAAGACAAGCACTGATTAATCTCAGACATATACTGGATAAAATTTGAAGTGAACACAGCATACCTACAGACCCAAATCAGAGTGCAAAATGGTGTTGGTAAAGACTATTAAGATGACATAAAGATATCATTAAGTCTCTCTCTCGCTCACACACACACACACATACACAGAATTCAACACAGAACACATCTTCATTGTCCACTCACCCCGTCTCCTTTTCAGGTTCAGAGGGCTTTCATTGCCAGCTCCCTGCCTAGTGACAGTGACAGAGACAGTGACAGCGACGGGAGAGGAGATGAGGAGAGTGGTGTGTGTGTGTGTGTAGCGTGCGTGCGTGTGCGTGTGTGTGTGGTCATGCTTTTCCCCAGGAAGTGATGACCGATAGAAAGGGAACTACATACACACACATTTTCCTTCTCTGACAGTGTCTGAGCTCAGCAAAAGTTCAGACAGCTAAGTGTCATGTGGTTTGTGTGTCACCGTGTGTCTGTGTGCTTGTGTGCACAGTGTCACTTATTTCTTGTTTTTCTGCATGTGTATTCTAATGTTTTTTTTTGGTGTGTGTGCCTATAAACGTTTGCATTTGTGCTCATGTGCATGAATATATGTTCTCTGATGCATGTAAGCTTCTACATATCTATGTGTGTGTGTGTGTGTGTGTGTGTGTGTGTGTGTGTGTGTGTGTGTGTGTGTGTGTGTGTGTGTGTGTGTGTGTGTGTGTGTGTGTGTGTGTAAGCTGGCAGACATCAGATGCAGATGATTTCCTGTTGCTTCACAGGCGTCCTCATCATGCTTTTCTGGTTGCACTTCTCCCCCTCCACTTCAGATGTGACAGCAGTGATGCAGTCACTTCTGCCTCCCCATGCAACACCCGTACAACACTGCTGTGCCCGTGTTGAAACTGTTACATGGAAAAGTGTCACTACTGGACATCTACTGGACATGATTAGTTCATTTTAGTTTAGTTAGAGAGATTAGGTAGATTAGTTAGATTCATTTCAGTCTGAAATTGACAATTTTAATGACAAATACAATCAGAAGGAAAGTGATCAGAAGGGTGAGATGTTAAGAAATTAGTAATACTGATGCTATAGTTAAAGCTCTTCTCTTGCTTGAATGAGGTCGAGATCCCCCACAACTCTCCAAAATAAATCTCTCTTCACATATCCTATTCTATTCTATTGTACAATAAGCCAATATTCAGTATTCTTCAAAAGGCATGGGCTGATGCCCCACTGGGTTGTTGCATGTCTGGAGAATGCAAGTAGTCAGAGAATGAGATCTATACATTTTATCCTGATGGTGGCGCTAGAGGAAAAGTCACGAGCAAATTCATGGGTAGCATGATTTTGCTTTCAAAATTTCTTTGCAATCCGCCCAGCATATTCTGAGACAGCAAACTTCATATTTTGGCCTAGGGGTGGCACAAGAGGAGAGGTTATAAGGTCATCAAACTCAAGAGGGATCTTCCTTTAGGAATTAAAATGCAACTATCAAATATCATGGCAATCCGCAAATAAGATTTAGTGATATCACGTGTCAATCTGACATTTCGGCCGGAGGGTGACGATACAGAAAGATCATGAGGTCACCAGAATCGACAGGGTTCATCCTCTGAGGAGCATGAAAGTGCTCATCAAAGTTCACGACAATCTGTGCACCAGATTTTGAGATACTGAGGAACTGCAGTTATTAGCCTGTATTTGGGACCTGCATCTATTTGGAACCTTATTTCCTTTTGCACAAAATTCATACTGAAAGACTGGAAAAAATGGTCAAAAGATACTGGAAAATTAATTTGTTCTCCTTGACATCTATTTCCCTGTTTTGCACATATTAGACCCACCTGCCATTAGACCTGCCTTCCTGCCATCAGCAGCACAGAGCCCGACCCCTCATACCTGTCAGAATAATTACATAATCTGAGCTCAGTAGTGTTCCGATTGAAAATTATAAACTCAGGGGAAACTGACAACTGCTGCCCAGAGAAAGAAGCTTTTCCCCTGCAGGAGAAGCTGCCTGGTGCTGGGTAGTTTGTCAATAAATAGCCTGACGCACCACACAGGTCTGAATATTTGATGTAACCCCACTCACAATGCAGTTTGTAAAGCAGCACATTATCCAAAAAAAAAAAAAAAAAAGGCATTTCAGGTATTTTCTGTCCTGGAATGCCCTTGCACTCATTCTTAAAAGAAAAATGGAAATGGTAGTGCCTGTTTTCTTGCAAAACTGAGGGGAAATGACTGCTTCTATGTACAATATATTTATGTCTCCCAGTGACATGTGACTGGACAAAGTTAGCAAACAACCGTGTAAAATGATAAAGCTTAACATAAACTGAGCAACACAAAGCACTGAAGCAGTGAATGTGGTGTACAGCATAGGTGAGGCATAGAAGAAAAAAGTCTAGTCCAACCACTCAAGATAGAGACAGGGAGTCTCAGCTTGTCTATTACTGTCAATTATTCACTCACAGTGGTGTTGTTTTGCCCAGAAGGGTCAGGGTTGGACAGGTAGGGTCAACTGGTCTTTCATTAGCTTGACGATAAATACTTAGTAGCTTGCACTGCTGCACCCTCATACTGCGGGCGCACACTGAGCCAATCCCCAGTTCTTTGCACAGATGCACAGCCAATAATAAACACGTGTGCCAAATCGTGTCGATGGGTGGGGAACAAACAGGACTGGACGTGCGGAACAAATGCAAACAAGCAATAACTGAGGTACAGGGGCTGGAAAAAAAGAATGAAAATAAAACCTAACCCTGTACGAATATAACAGACCAAGTTTGTCTTGAGAAAAATTGTTTCTTCTTCCTTGGAATGCTCTTATACAAGTCCTGAACTGGGCCTTTCTGTAAGGGAAATCCTTCATGTCTTTGAGGGATGAAGGAGGTCGAGCTCTACTTCACAGTGCTGATTTTTCAATTAAGGCTCCGTGATGTTTAGATCTGGCGACTGATGAGGTCATGGCAGGTGTTTGACTTTATCCTGGTGTTCAGGCAACCACTCTTGAATTTGTTCAGTATCGTGCAAGGGGGCATTATCATCTTGGGAATATGTGGGAATATTACCCGGGAACAGTGTTTCCACAAAGAACTGCACCTGGTCCTGTAAAATGTCCTATAATAACTCGGCTATTTCACAACCGAGCAGATCAACCATCAGACCTAATGACTCCCACAAAGTGACTGACCTCTGAGGCTGAGCAGTTAATCGAATTTTATTTTCGATTCCAATTGTAGTTCCCTATGTCTATGAAAACAAGATAACGAAGATAAAACTAGATAAAAGATAAAATTATTGTGCTGCATTCTGTTTTGCAGTGATGTTCTTGTTTTGTCTTGTGTTGCAAATCCAGTGCACCCCTTATCGGTGGGGTGCTGTCATCCCTCCCTAAAAGCCCAAATTCACTCTCATCCAGGCTGTGGCATGTTTAAAGCTCAAGGAAATTCACTGCCAAAAGGACATGTTTTTTTTTTTTTTTTTTTTAATTCAATAAATGCATGATGTTGCTAAAGTCAGTGAACAATTGTGTTAAATAATTGTGATCTCAGTACTGACCAGAATAATCAGGATCATGATTTTTGCCATAATCAAGCAGCCCTACTGACCACACCAGGTTCAGGTAAAATACATGAAAGATGAAATCTGATACCTACTGCTAATTGATTTTCAGCTTAATATTGCTTGTCCTGATTTAGCTTCATCAGAGTTAAAGTCCTTCTTTCATGTGAAGGTGCTGTTATACTGTCCACACCCTTTATATGCCAATGCCAGCACATACCAGCATGCACACACACAGACACACACACACACACACACACATGTGCTTCACTGCACAGACATACAGCACACAAATGTATTCACTGCCAAAGATGTACACACACCTACATGGATTTGCCTGTTGAGAGTCTATTTTACAGGAACTCATGAAGGTGAACTCATGAGTCACTATAAAAGGAGGCTGAGAACAGATGAGCAACTGTGGAAAACCTCATTGTGTAAATATTTTGTGAATGCACACAATGATATTGTCACAATATCAATAATATTTAGTCACAAATATCACATTTGGTTTTGTTCATATCACCCAGCCCTACTAGAATCATCATACGGATGTGACTGTTTGCATTATAAGATGAAATCAAGCATTTATGAAGTGCTTTAAAGATTTAAAAATATCAGTATATATATTGTGTATCATTATATACTCTAAATATATTGTGACATTATTTTTAGGCCATATTGCCCAGCCCTGTATATTAAAGTCAACATGTCAGACTCAAATTTGAGTTCTAATATGTTCAAAACAGAAAAGGCTGCTCCCGCCATCCAAACTATTCAATCTGCCTATCTTCTGATCATTATATCATACTTCAATCATCCATTGTGATTCTAGCTGTAAGAATGGGCTTGCCAGGTTTACACACGCACACACACATACGCTCACAAACAAACACACACACACACACACACACACACACACACACACACACACACACTGGTGTTCAGGATATGTCCTACATAGCTATCTGAATAGTAATGTGATTAGGACGTGAGGTGGGCCTTGTATCACAGGATGACGGGGTGACTTTGTTCTCCTCTGAACGGCTCTCTGGGGGATTTTAAAAAAACACTCATATCAGACCCTTTCACACAAACACTGACACACTTTTTAGGGACAAGAAAGCATGTAAACACACTGGGACATTAAAAATTATTGGACAGGGATTTATGCAAGTGTATGCACACAGACCACTGTGAAATATAATGAAGTATAATTTCTCCCTGAAAGTGAGAAACAGAGAGCCGGGCGGTGGGAGGGAGAGATGACCAAAGCGGGTAGAGTAAGCAAAAACTCTGCTCAAGTAAAAGTACTTACTTTACAGCAATAATGACTCAAGTAGGAGTAAAAGTATTCAGCAAAATAAATACTAAAGTGAGAGCAAAAAAAAAAACGATCACGTAAAAAGACTACTCATGCAGTGAGTAACCTCATACAATCCCAATAATAATTGTGTTGTATGTAACTGTGTGTAAATCACTGTCCGTTTGATTCAATTAACTTTATTTCATTCATTCTATCAGTCTGCACGACGCGCATGTCAGCCATAATTCACGTAGGCTGCAGAAGTGGCAGCGCCTGTCCGTGAGCAACGCCAAACTAATGCTTCACAACGATCAGAAGTTAACGTTTTATTAGGCTACAACTAATAAAAACTCGGGTTTAGTCTAATATTTAGGACAAACAGGAAAGGGTCCAGGATTCGTGACAACTGCTCATAATTCAGGACCGTCATGAACGTTTTTCGTCCATCTGTTCACCTCATATCCCACAGATGAACCGGGACTATAAACTGTGCTGGGACAATTAGCAAGCAGCCTCTTGGCATAATGCTGACAAAATGCACTTAGGGCAAAAACTACTCCAAAGAAACTTCAGGAATGCACTTGCAGAGGTGTGCTTACTCATGGCTACAGGGCACAGGGACAAATTGGGACAAAAAAGTGCAGGTTTTCTGCCCCCAATTTGCCCAAATATCACACAGCATGAATACACCACCTGTCTGCATCCCAGCAAATGTTCACAAATGTGAAGCAAATAAGATCCAGTGAGACTTGGCATAAAGCAGAAAATTATACAAATTAACACTCCATGTTCCCTAATGAACACAACATTATGATATGCCCTCATACTTTAAATAAACAGCCGAGTCTGTGTTCCAAAAATAAACAGTGAACAACACCAATCATGAATGGAGATATATTTTCACATGTCATTAGCTGATTGACTACGATCTTAACGCAAAGAGCAACAGCAGACAGCATATAAAGAAGAGTTACTGTATTCTGGGGATGTAATAGGCTTGTTTACAAACACTGGAGTAAAATAGATCTATATTTGCTGTTATTATTTATTTGTTAAAGCAATCACAGATCAGGTCAGTAATAGTATATGGTATTGTTATGGCACCAACAGAGTGAAAAATATGCTGCATCAAAACTGCTCCGAGAAGTACAAGTTATTTCAAAAAGTTACTTTAAGCATATGTAACAGAGTAAATGGAACGCGCTGCTTGCCAGCTCGGGGGATGGCCACACACTTGCAGCATGTGTCTGTGCCTCTCTCTTCCATATGCCACAGATTCATTGTGTTGCTCCCTGGGAATTTGCAGTTTGCACAATAATCTGAGGACATGAACTTTCCCCCAATTCCTTTAAATAGTTATGAGTTAATGGCTGATGAGTCCCTTGGGCCTAAAGAGCTTCCTCACTGGATAAGGGAAGGAGTGGTGCGTACTGTCAAGGCCTCACACACACATACACACACACCCACACACACATATGTTCTCATATGGACGCACGAGAATGTATGTACACACTTGCAGGCACGTTTGTATGAACATACACGCACATCTGTGCATTGTATACACATAGCATAGTATGGGGCGCTCCCTCCATTTATGACTGCAGAACAAAGTCACACACACACACACAAATACACACAGACACACACACACAGCTCCAACACTGAGCGGTGGCAGCTAAGAGAGAGTGAGTGTGACAGGAAGGAAAGAGGAAGAGGATGAGGAGGCAGAAAGACAGACATCGAGATGGCAACAACAACAGATTCTGTGCAATCCCACAGTGTGCTCATGAAGATAAATACACCTAATAATGATCAGTTTATCAATTCCCTGTAATGATGTGTGTGTCTGAGTGTGATTTGAGCTCTCTGGTGCTCTTGTTGATCTGCTGTCTTGACTAACAGATGAAGAGAACATGAGCTATGATCACAACACCGGAGCTACGATGTGAGGATTTAGAGTGAAATTGATATTTTGACAGCAAACAGAGGCCGCGAGGAGGAAAGGCGAGGGAGGATGGGAAGAAGGAGTGGAGGTGTTTGTCATTCCCTATTCCTCGAAGTGGAGAGGAAAAGAGGGGAGTATGCCGTCTTCAGCTGCTACTTAGCAGGACAATAACAAAAACAGCACATGACGTGACTTTCATTCACAGAACTAATACACTTGCGTATATGCTCCTGGCGTGGCACACAGAGAAGGAAGTCATTTACAATATCTTGAAAAACAGACCTTATTAAAAGAAAAAAATATGGTCTAGCAATGTTTCAAGTCAGTATAACCACAGCTGTTCAGAAAATAAAAAAGGCAATAAATTGAAAATCATAAGAAAATAGTAAACATGGATAAACACAAACAACCAATCTAGGCTTCAGTGAGACAGTATTCAGACCAGGGATGGGACAATATGTTGAAATTCAATAGCTTGTTGTGTAAAAAGGTGACAATACATATAATAATGAACTGATGAAATGATACTCATCAATGAAATAATATTGGCGACATTTTATTCCATTGTAGTGATCACGAATGAGACGGCCGACCCCTCAACAGCTGCACAAATTATTGATCAAAATTAAATTTCTATTAAATAATGACATTTTTTTCACTGTTTATAATGTAGCAATCTCTTGCTTTTCCTAGTAAACGTTGCAATTCAGACAAAAACACAATACACAATCATGCTTTGATGATTTGATGATTATTTCAGTGTTTTAGTATTATTAGACAATATGGAAAATGGAGAAAGGGTCACATGTGACATTCATAATGATGAGTAAGGCTGATGATGTGTCAAGTGGTGCCACTGGACCACAGAGAGCCGCGCACATGCTGTATAAAGCCCGATGAATCATTTTGAAGTTCCCACAAGAGGCAGAGAGTTTGACCTGAAGAGCTGCTGGCTGGTCCCACATCTCTCTTAAGGGAAATTGGGCCAAAGGCTACTGGATGCTCCTGTTATTTGTTAATAACTATGCTAAAGTGCATTGGCAGGAAAACTATTCCTATTAGTCTGTGTCTGTGTCTGTTTCTGTGTATGTTTGTGTGTCAGTGTGTGTTTGTGTGTGTGTGTACCAGTCTGTTTTTCAGCTGGATCTTTCAATTGAAATATGTTATGACCTTTTACCTCTATTACACTGTCCCAAAAATGAGCTGCCAGGTCCTGACTGGAGTCGTTGGTGTGTGTGTGTGTGTGTGTGTGTGTGTGTGTATCAGAACCACAGCAGACAGCTGGTTAAGTTGTGTAAAATGTTTGTTTTGAAATGTTGTCATTGTTCATTTGAAAAAATGTACAGAATCTTTTCAAAAGTAACACAAATAACCTGTTCGACCTTCAGGGACCATACCAGTGATTTTGAATGTTTGGCCCATTTGCCACAATTTTACCTTGTTCTATATTGCAACAAAACATTTTGCATCGTACTAAAGAGTTCACAACATATAATTAAAATCCCTGTATTTTCAAATTTGGATTTCTGGTTGAAACACCCACTCTATAATTTTCTGCTTCTGCAGTGAACTAAGTCGTCACCAGCACTGATCATTACAGGTGTAAAGCAAATCTTCCCTGGGGACTCTTTTCCACAGGAGAGACATCAAATCACAACAGTGCTACTGCTTCTAAGAAACGTAATGTGGATAATTTCATAACAGTGATAGATACTGGTGTGGAGAAAGTCGCAAGTCTCTGAAAGTTCATTTTCATATCGTAGCGGAATGAATGGAAACCAACAGCTGGGCAAAAGGTGGGGAAAATGATATCGTAATTCTAAAATACGACTCCTTACTTTGGCAAATGATTAATAAAACTATGAGGCTTATGTATTTTGTACATATTGCAGTAAACAAGAGGATTGCTTGTATTAACCAAAAAAAAAAAGAAAAAAAAAAAAAAAAAAAAAAAAAACACACACTTTGTTACAGAAATGAGGGATAATTTCACTTTTGCAAGGCTCCTGTTGGATTTCTTGGATTATTTTGTCTATGACCATCAATTTGAACACGTGGTGAAGCTGCAGACTTTCAGCTACAAGGCAAGCTGCTTTGGCAGAGCTTCTTCTGTGGCTGCAGGGCTGATTGCAGCGACAACAGGCGTGTGGCTGATTTGAAGTTTGGATGCGTTTATCTGCCGAACGTGCAGTTTCAGAGCTTTGAACGAAGTTGAAACAGCAAGGGGGTGAAGTGGAGGGTAGAGGAGGAGCTTACTGTTGGAAATTTAGCGAGCTTAAGCCAGGACAAGACAACTGGGTGGCTGTAAACTCTATGGTGGACAGAAGACCTGCAGTGATGCAAGTGGTCATTTCATGGTAAAAAAAAAAAAAAAAAAAAAAAAAAAAATGTAACATAGCTTAAACAGAGTTGTGTTAATGACAGAGTTTCAGGAGAGAGGACCACACTTGTTCTTGCCTGGACAACTCCTCCCATCAATTACATTCTGGGCTCGTACATACATCACCAGAACCAGTGTACTACATTTCTCAAATCCATGCACCATTCCATCTCCCCCTTTTTCTCCTGCTAAGATTGTCTCTCTCTCTCTCTCCCTCTTCTGTCTTTCTTCTCTGCAACTCACTCAAAGGTGGTCTCTGCCTCCACTGTCACTGAGAGACTGAGAGACTGTCATGACTAAGAGGCAACCCAAGTTTTCCCCTAACTCCAACTGGTGAGCCTCAGTTCATCATTAACACCATCTAACTCCCCTTTGACCCTTCAGATTTCTCTTAGTAACTTTCAGTTCAAATCTAGTTGTGGTCCTTGTCTTGTGAATGTAGCTTCCAAAGCAAGCAAATCTTCCAAATCAATATTTAATTTGACATGCTGTCAAAAGCCCGGCTGATATGTTAATCGGCCAACTGGCCTATCGCAAATACACCTGTATGGGCATATATGTTGTCCAAATAGTGCTGATATGGAGACTTTTTTTTTTTTTACAGGGCAATAAAGGTTTTTGTTGAACTGTAAAATATCCTGGGGCACCCAGGTCACTCACGTACCACAGCTAAGCTGCAGCGGCCTGGGTTTGAATCCGGCCCAGAGCTTTTACCGCATGTCATCCCGTCTCTCTGCCGTGTCTGTCCTGTCTCTCTCCACTGTGACTGTCTAGTAAAGCAGAACCTCACCCCCACCCCACGATATTAGGGTTACTAGAGTCCAAAAGTACAGTCCAAACTGAAAGGTTTCTCTAAAAGTCTGCCACTGGAGCTGGGAGAAGACGGCTCCCAGGAATGTTTAGTAGACTGTTCATTAAAGTGATCAGACTGACAGACTGCAGGCAGCGATCGGCAAGATTAAGAAGTGACTTGTAATTTTTTGAGATCCAAAATCTCTGGCAGTGATATTGTCAATAATTAGGTACACTGGTGAATTAGAATGGGTTACGAAAACGGCCTCTGACGGGGATATAATAAAAAAGTTTGTTTGTTATGACTTTTCTTCCTCTGACTCTGCCAAAACTGGCATAATTAGCAGAATAAGATGGGTCTTATATGACTGTAGTGACTTCCAGCGCTACACACTATTGAAAGAGACACTCTGATGGCACATTTCATCATCTTTGAATTCCAAATCAAAAGCTGTGAAGTCAGGCTTAGGGCTAGGTCAAGCGATGTCCCAAGAGCTACACAGGCACAAATTTTAATGGTTGTTGTAAGCAGACGGCAAGGAATCAAAAGGAAATCACTGCACTGGAAGTTAATGATTACACCTTATTTAAATAAGTAATAGATGTGTGTAAGGCTAAACTACCTCAACAAGGTCTGAGTGTCATCTGATAAAACCAAATCAATGATGGGCCCTAGCAGCAAAAAAAAAAGAAAAAAGAAAGAAAGAAAGAAAGAAAAAAAACTTTCCCTTTAACAATATGAAAACCCAAGTCAAACAAATGAGGATGTCAGCAAAGTGGGGGCAAATGGAGGCATGCTGACGGAGCGCGGGCTGGACCGCAGCATGTCACACACACACACACACACACACACACGTCTGTCATCATTACATTTTGCTTTCTTTCATCACAAGTTCATTAAGTGATCATGGGGATTTCTTACAAGACTCTTACATAAGTTACTGAATGTGATTATTTGGGGGAGTTTTCAGCCTCACTGGCAGCGACCACAAAAAAAAAAAAAAAAAAAAAAAAAAGGCAAGGAACTGTTGCTCCCAATGTCTTGATAACAGCAACACTGGTTTAAAAAAATGCTTGTTGCATGAACTGAAAGGGCTCACTGGTTTGTGAAATCCATCAGGCTAACTTTAAGCTGAACTAGCTCTTTACACCTAGTCAAAACAATACGAGCTTTGTGTGCAGGCAGATCTGGCTGTGGGTGTCTACACAGAGTTAAAAGTGGCTTTCAGGCCATGTGAGAGACAACATAAACATAGTATGGTATCTTGGGGCACTCCTTTCATTTATGACAACAGAGCAAAGTCCAAATCTTACTCACTCAATCAATCACTCCCTCCCTCCTCTCTCTCTCGCTCTCTCTCTCTCACACACGCACAGATCTCTTTAGGAATTATATAACTCGATTAGCTGATGTCAAAAAGACCTATAATTCAGTGATTGGTTCTATATCAACACAAAAGTCAGGACTGGCCCATTTTAAATAGCTCAGGCAGGAGACGGCCCACATTACAACGCTATTCCATGAAACAGCAGCAAAGATCTGTGTGTTTTTTCCCAGTGAAAATGTTCAGATTGTGTGAGATTGAATCTTTTCGAAAACTGACTCCTACACTTTAAACTCAGAAGTGCATGCTCTAAAGCTAATCGCTTGGCCGATTATGGTTTTGTCCCATGATTTCCAAGTCAGCATGAAGGTAAAGCGAGTTATTGCATTAAAATGAAACATATCATGAAAGAAAATTGTAAAAGGAAAGTCAGGAGATTAATCCTGATGAGCTTTCTTAAACCCAGGAGTGACCTTTCACACACTTCCTCAAAGTACAGATAATTTCACAATTCATTTTAAAGCAGAAACAGACAGGTCAAATCTTGTTTTATCCCAACTTCTCCTGCCTTAAATAGACATATTACATCAACGATGACAGCATTTTGACCTTAAATGAGCCTTAAATAAACCTTGCATGGCCCTCTGATATTAAAAGCATCTATGCTGTTCATTTATAGTGCCCCTTTGATGTGTAACACCCCTGCTCCTGAATTATTACATAAATACAAACCCACTGACATACACTTAAATAGGCAACCTTCAGAAAAGCTCTGATTCCAAAAAATCAGCCCTGAACTAGCTGATTTTTTTCTTGTTGCTGTCTTCCTATTCATTTTACTTTTGCTTCAATCACATGCACTGCTTTCAGGAATGTTATTGTGCATGTTGGAGGATTTCTCTGAACTTAACTTAACTCTTTGTCCCAGACCTACAGTGGAGCTGGATGGGATATCAGAGCATCACTAGAGATACAAACAGTGGAAATAACAGCTTAACATTTCGAATTTCTTTTAACCTACCAGCACACAGGCAGTGGAAAAATACAAGCTATTTTGTGGTTTTTATAAGTCTGGTGCATCGTGGGTTTTTTTGTCAACTATTCCTCAGAGAGTTGCTGCTCTCCATTAATTATTCTATCACACGATATGCAATGTTAGTCATAAGTGTGTGTCTTTCAGTAGGTCGTGAAAAATGAACCAAGTAATCTTATTGCAGCTGCCCCATGAGACTTGTACACATCACTCGTGGAGAAAAAAAAGGCTGCATGCTGTATTTCCATCTGTGCTTTTCTAAACAAAAGGTTTAGCCTGAACACTGCAAAATAACTGCACATTTTTCTGATTGCTGTCTTATTGGTAGCAGCAGATTATTTACTCAGAGAGCCACGATTCCCAGCTGCTTGAGACTGAAGATCATACAAGGTGATCATGAAAGGAGGCAGTAGATAGTGAGCAGCAACAGTTCAAGCCTGGTAAAACAAACAGTTTTCACCTAATTTACTCATTCTCAAACCCATGCGAGATACTGAATACCATACAGGAAATCTCAGCATAATCAAGTGTTGCCACTGAGGCTGTGTGCACACTGTGCAGAGTCAAAACTGAGATTCACACACGGGACAGGCCGAAATCAGGTGCACCTACTGCTGCTAATGTCTCACCTCAGGCAAAAAGCTGTCAGAAGAAATGATATAGCTAGTCTGTGTGTGGGGTATTTCAGCAAGTCTAGTGAACACACACACACACACAGAGACACATACAAAATCTAAGAAAACTGGCAGAACAGCGAGAAACCAAGAATCTCTGTTTTACTCACCTGGAAAACTGTGACCTCTCTGGAAGTTAAAATCTCTGCCCTGTGTTTGCATGTCAAACATTCACTAGTGTCAGACAGGCTGTGGTCCAACACCTGACAGTGTGTGCCACTTGTCATTCCCGTAGTCTAATTGACCTGCCCCCGCCTCCCACCACCACCACCACCACACACACCCACCTCCCTCCCCCTGCTCCTACACCACTGCTTAGACTGTCTACACACTGCCAAAAAAAAAAAAAAAAAAAAAAAAAAACAGCTCACCTAAACAAGCCCGTGCATTAATAATCAGTCTTCAGATCTAGTTTCTGAGGGGGGGAATAATTAGGATACAATAATTTGATGTGATCATGGTTCAGCTTCACCTGAATGCTGCACAAACGAGTGACAATATCTGGAGAGAAAAATACGATCACTTCTGTCAGCTGATTCATGAAGATTTCTAAGGGAAACGCGGAGGAAATGAGGGACTTTTTACTTCATTGTCTAATAAAAATGAGATAACATTAAACCCCATGGTGACACGGGCAGCCTATTTATATTAGGGCGTTATACGTCCAGCCAGGAGTCACACGCACTCACAACAGCAGAAACGTGAATGGAGGTTACTGACCTGAACAGCGTGCTGAAATGCAGACAGTTTCGAGCCGCTTCTGAGGCTGGCTTGTCTTTTCTACAAGTTTTTTTTTTCTGTTGTTGCTGTTGTTGTTGTTGTTGTTGTTGTTGCTGTTGTTGTTGCTGTTGCGGCGTGACACTCGTGCGTCTTTGCGTCGGGGCAGTCGCGTGTGGAGGAGCGCGGTGTGGCACGGCGCACGGAGCGGAGCCTCTCAGCGTGGTCAGCTCTGTGTGAGCCGCTGCTACTGTCGAGGATTTTGGTCCTGCTGCTGCCTGCCTGCCTCTCCCTCCTCCCTCTGTGCTGAGGAGCGTGTGGAGAGACGCCGAGGCATCACATTACCCCGTCAAGTTTGGTGATTTTATCATTCTGTGCCCTGAGCGCAGAGGAGTTGCGTTCCCACAAAGTGTCTGCACTGCCATACATTTATTTATTTATTGACTTTGTGCTGACAGCATAAGGATTATCACTTTTTTTTTTTTCATTGATTGATCGGTTGACTGGTCAGCTGAGTGGTTGGCTGCTGCTTTTATTGATTTGAAGTCATAAATTATGGATCATAGTTAGAGAACTCTGTGAGCTGAAGCCTGAGCTGAAAACTAAAGCTGCAGGCTTTGACAAGATGGGCTCCATCTACAACCAGAAGAAAGTTCATGTAACTTGTGCTGGTATTCGTGATGTAGGTTTCTGCAAAGCGAATTGCACTTATTTATCATAATTATTGAATTCTGATAAAAGCTGGACTGAACTGAGTTGAACTGAATGGAGCCGTTTTTGCATCAATCAGTCTTTTAGAGAGGTTCTTTGGTAACATTTTATTTGGAGAAGCCGATGTTGGAAGTCAATAGCCTAGGTAGCCTAAATCTGTATTGTTGTTTTTTCATTCAAATGTGTTCACTCTTGTTTTTTATGCCAGTGTGAACAGGAAAAAAAAAACATGTTGAATGTGACATTTTCAGCTCTGATTTAAACCACTTTCACATGTGGTCCTAAATCAGATACAGATCTGATTCCTGCTGATGTGACTGCTGTGTGAATAAGTCATGTGTTTTTCTTTTTTTTCCTCCAGCTGAGCGCACATCATTATCAGAGCAACATTATTCACTGATTGTCAGCTGTGATGGACAAAATAAAACATGGGGGATCGCAGCAACAAAGAGAGAAAGACAGGAGGCTTGTGTATTTGATAGATATATGAGATGATGATTCAATCAAAGCCCCTTTTTTGCGTTCCTGCCCTCAGCCTGAACAGCTGATGGACACTACCACACCACTGTTACTGCAGCAAAGTACTCAAAAGATGCCCGCACCACTATTTTATTCATGGTGATGATGGACTGTCGTGGAAATGCCATTTTCTGTTGTCCAGGTGTTTGTTTGATGTAAACGTGGAGTCATTGTACCGACCTGTTCACACTTATTCAGATACAGGTCACATGCAAAGATGGATGTGAGCACTTAAGGCAAAAATATCAGATCTAAGGAAAAAAATCAGAACTGGGACACTCTCGTAGCCTTTATATACAACAAAGTGTCACTGGCCTACTTGCATCTCCTACAGACTATGTGGCCCAAGTGCTGACCTTAGCCTAACCCCGGCGCTAACCTTCACTGATCATCTTGTTGCATATGGAAGCCGACAGACACGATTGCTCATATATTTCCTAGCCCAGTTATCATGAAATGACAAAACCAATGCTTGGTTGGGTCATGAACTGATGTCACACTTCAAGAGTAAGTGATGCATCCTGAGGATACCCGCGGGTAGTCACTGAAGTCTGGTTTCAGCTTGAAAATGTGTGAGTTTTGTGATCTCGTTAACTCTGTGCGCGGCTGCGTGGAGCCAAACTGCAGACCGACTAAAGTGGAACTGATAATGTCAGACACATGAGATTTCACTGAAGGTAGGACGCAGGCAGAGGCTCCAACCTGTTATAGCCTACCTAACGAAGTTGTGACCTCAAGAAAGCCTTGTTTCCCCATGAACAAGAGAAAACCGTTTTCAAAGTATCTCAAGATCAGGCAATAATTAAGGTGTGATCTCCAGATAATGGAAGGAAAATAAATGTAGCAACCACAGACACTTTTGGTTTCTGTAATTGTAAGTGTGGCCTGAAACCCAACAGACTTTTTAGCAACACATTAGTCAGTGTGATTTTTTATAGGGGCATGTTTCAGTGGTTCAAAATAAAACCTTAGTAAAGTCATAAAAAAAAAAAAAAAAAAAAAACTCATAGATGTCAACACTAACTTGAGATGGAACCACAAACAGGTTTAGGTGTTTTCAAAGTGAGACGGTTCTGTGGCACACCTGACCACCAATTTAACTTCCAGCTGAAGTTTCTGTATGTATTCAGAGAATTTTAGAGATTAATAATGTTTAAATCAAATATCAGGTGAACTGTCTCATTGTGTTCTCTTGACTCTAGTTGGCAGTTAATGTGTTACTTTGATTACAATGGATGGATCTTCCCCAGTTTATATACATGACAATATGTTTGTTTTATTGCAACAATGCACCTTGAAGTGGTCTGGTCGATGTGAGGGTTTAAAAGTTTCAGGCTGACGTCACATCAGTTGTGCTGATCGTAAATTCAGTCAGAAAATTCTATAGGAATTCTATATGACTGTTTGGCAGAAATGATTGGAAAAAGGTGTGCAGAGTAAAATAAAATTGATGTGACCTCTTTAAACCCGGCCTGTAGAGTAATTAACCTTTTCTAAGGTCAAAACAAACTTAGAGATACAAGAATCCATTGCGCATTTAGTATGAAAAAACTATGTGTCATCAAGTCTTCTATCATTATGAAAAATAAGTTTTGATTTGACCTGCGGTTTTCTTTGCCTTTCTTTGTTGAGAAGCACCAAACTTGGCTACTTACACTTGCAATAAACAGCTCCATCACCATTGCCTTTAATCTATCATAACTCAGTATTATGAAGGGGAACCAAGACAGCTGGCACACTTTGCATATTTATATATGCACACACACACACACACACACACACACGCATGCGCACGCACATGCACACACACACACAGACACTATGGCGTGCATACCAGTCCTCCCCACGCAGAATCTCTTTGTACTGAGCTAAAAAATGATGCCCTTGAGAGTGTTGCAGTCACAAACAAAACTAAGCAATAATTTCTGAGTGTTTATACAGTTGACTGGAGCATTCTCAGTGGTATTGCTTTGGGTGGATTGACCAGGGCTCTGCTGTCCTAAAATGTTCATCCCTAAAGTGCCTCTGTACTGTATCTTTTCAAACTCTCCTACGATGTCAGGACAGAATAGAAATCATTTTTCATGTCTAGGAGAGTGGTAAGCCGACCCCTCGCTGTTCTCATAACTTTTTCAAGACTGTATTATGATGATAAAAATGAAACCCTACAAATCAACATCAACAGTAAGAGAAAACAGACAAAATGGACTTGTTTTCTATTCTGTCTACCATCTAATGTTTGGAAGATGTATATATATGTATATATATATATAAAGAAAAAAAAACACATGTAGCTTCTCCGACAAGGATTTATTCCTTCACTACTTTAATGGTTGCTCCATCCCCCTCCAGTCTATACTCAATTAGCCTCCAGTGTGCACGTCTCTGGCTCCAGCAGGTTGGGATGAGCACCAAGACAAACAGGGTTTGGCTAGTATAGGCTTGCTCTGGTGCGTTCACCGCCCACGCCTGAGTCCCTGTGAGCAGAGTGGGCCCGGCCATGTAGGAGAACGGCCCTGTGAAGTTCCCACAGCCTCTCCACTGACTGCCTGTCTCCCAGACCAACAGCACAGCATTTTTCTTGTGAGTGTGTGTGTGTGAGTGTGTGTTTCACATCATCTGTAACAGTAAACTTTGTTGGTATCCATGCACCAAGTTTCATAATTAGGTGTTAAAAAATCTTTTATGATTTCCAGATTTGGTATTAAATCGTGTTGCACCCTGCAGGCCACTGATTTGTCCCACTGAACACTTTGGAGTCACACTCAAGCACACATGAAAGTGCTACACACACAAAACACAAACTGCAGGCCTAACACAGCGTCTCTGCATGAGAGGAATGTAGTTATGATGTTAGATGTTTTCACCTGCATACAGCGCCATCTGTTGGATATAGAAAGCTCAACACTCTTTGTTTTCACAAAGGCAGGTCACTCCCCTGCTATTCCTGAGACAGAATTGAAAAAGGAACAGGAGATGAGTGGAATAAATTCTGAAGAAGAGAGTAGGTGCCGATTCCTGAGGGTTCCTCACAACAAAAAACGAAACGAATGCTGGGCAGATGAGTGGTGCTTGTTTAGGATACTGTACTGTTCAAATAAAATCTAACAGCGTGTTTTACGGATGCAGATGCAGAAGCACAGGGGTGCATATTCCAATCTGTTGTGAGTGCAGGTGAAGCGCAACACTGACGCAGTACTCTTGCAGTCAGCAGTGTAAGCTAGAGGTAAGCACAGCTGTGTACTAACACAATGTCCAATAAAACCAATAACATGGTGAACAGCAGGTATTTGTGTGCGCTGGAGGAATGGCTATGATACCAATAGGCTTCTCTTAGAGGTCACTAACCTAAAACTTAAAACAGTATATATAGTATGTAAAACAGCCTTATGGTGTATGCTGGCCTCTAGCCTCAGTGGTAACAGTTTGCTGTTACAGAGACATCAGTATGTAAAACAAAATCACTGCTTCACAACGGATCTCACTTAGTGAATTAGTGGAATGATGGAACCACATCTTTATTAACTTTTATCTGTACAGAAAAACATCATCAGTCACCAGATCATGCAAAGCAGTATTGCGTTACAAATAAAAACACAATACAAACCGAACAATATATATTGTACCATAAATATGGAGGCTCAAAAAAATAAATAACTCAATTGATATATTTTACAAAAAATAAACTCCTGAGATGACACATACATACATACAAATACAATATGTTAGCATTTACTTGTAACATGGTATTGATGATGGATAAGCTGATGGGTTGATATGCAGTCCTGTAAGTGCTAGAGACACTGAGATTCTTTTACACATATAAACTTGAAATGCGGCAACTTAACTGAAAATGACCACTCAAGGTACTGGGTGCACTCCAGGTTGCCTAAACTTCACTCTTATAATCCCACATTATAAATGGGGTTGATTGCAAAAAACAGCAACTTATTATGGCAATGTAATCTGATATCCAGCTGCTGACTGCAGTAAAAGGCAACCTGGAGAGCAGCCACTGAATAAGACCCTTAAAGGGAAAGTAAGGTACTGAAAAGATATAGGATATAGAGAACCTGTATGTATGATCATATTTATCATATTTATATTTATAATAGGGTGACAGCACTCAACAGTCATGTTGAGGTGTTATTGCACTACTGTCTCAACGTCTTTTTATGAGAATAATCAACAAATCACACTACTGCTGATAGATCTACACAGAGGTGAAACAAGAATCACCAGTCACAGCTACAGACATGGGTCCAATTACAATCTGAAATGCATTCAGTCACTCGTTGCAATTGATTTATTTTGGCTGATAACAATGGGGCTGATCCAAGAAACCCCGAAAGCACAGAAAAATGCAATTAATCTTGCACTCCAAGTACACAACACAAACGACCGAAGTAAGCGAATGGATTTGAAGTTGCACTCGACCCAGGTCTGCACAGCTAACAAATCTAGCTGTGAATTGAAAACAACATCTTCACAATAAGGCTACAACATCTAGAGAGAGAGAAAGAGAAAGAGGGAGAGAGAGAGAGAGAGAAAGAAAGAGAGAGAGAGAGGCAACGGAGGGCAAAACTCAACACTGAGAGAACTCCCTTGTGCTCCAAAAGTCACACCGAGCCACTTGGAGGAGCCATGCATAAGAACACAAATGAACAGACAAATATCCACCTCCCTCACACAACGACACACTTCAAGGCTTTTAGACGAAGGGGATGGGGGGCTACTATATGGCAATGATGAGCACAGTAGTCAGTAGCCAAAGACCAGAGACATAAAGGCTGGATTTACACAGCTACAACTTGTTTCAAGAAATATTTTTCAAGAAATATTTTTTACTGACTTTCCATCACTTATCGACAAAAACTTTTCACTGTGAAACGACCATGCGGGAAACCATCAAATCCAGCGTCAGATTTTTATTTAAAATATCTGTATAAATCCAGCCACAGAATGAAAGAGTTATGTCACTGACAAAAGCAGAGTTAAAAGTGCTACTGGATTTTTTTTCCTCTGGCAGTAAATATTGGCTTACCTCCCAATATATTTAAAATAATATCTTATGACTACAAATGTGTAATCATATGTATATACTGTATATGTAGTAATGTAGTCTTATATATATATATATATGTACTCTTTTCATGTATACTTTTTGTATATATACTCTTCATATACCTCAGAAAATGCTCCTCAAGTGTCTTTTGGAAAAATAAAGTTCTATTCTATTCTATTTCAATGACGTAACTCCTTCAGTCCATAATCTGGCATAGAACCATTCACTGAATATCCTACTCAGCAGGCCTCACTGATACTTACACACAGAGAAGCGGAGTTTGGGGAATGGGGCTGAGAAGAGGGACCGGGACGGAGGCAATACAGTACAGTTAACACACAAAGTTAAATCTCAGACTGGTTCACATTAAATGTCAATCAAGTCATCACTGGCCAATAGTAGGGGCCAAATCGAAAGGGGGCTGACTACTGCTTGGCCGTGCCTAGTCAGAGAAAAGGCTGGCGAAGGACTTTCGGAGGTTGCGAATGGTCTCGGCCTTGGCCTCCTCTTGGCCGTCGCCCCCCGAGCTCGAGCCCCCACGGAAGAAAGAGGAGTCGCTGAAGGCGTTGAAGGCATTGGTCAGTGACTGGGACTTACTGGGAAGGGAAGAGGAGGAAAAAGAGAGGGAGGGAGGGGAGAAGGGAGGAATGGATGAGGAAAAACGAGAAGAAGATAGGAGGAGAGAAAAGGGAAAGAGAGGACATAGAAGGAAAGGAAGGAAGGAAGAAAGGAAGGGGTAATGGAGCAAAGGATAAAACGGGTAAGTAAGTTAACAGGGAAAGATGAAAGGAGAGAGACAGGAGGGAAGTAAGACAAACAGGGAAAATTCTTGTAAGAGGAACAAAAAGTCACACGCACAGTACTTGCACAACAGTCCATGAGAACCATGACAAATAGATTACACTTGGTTTCAGCAGGTTTGGGCAGTAAAAGTTATATGAACAAAGCAATTTTAGTGGTGTTATTAATTTTAGTCATCAAAACATAGGATTCATGTGCCTAGACATTATCTTGGTGCAGGAAAATGGTCATTAATTTCACATTTTTTTTTTTTATAATGTCTTAAAGACAATAGTATGGTCCACTCAAATGCATGTCTTTGCAACAACAGTGTTGATAATTCGGCCCTTACTTCAGCAGAGGATGGGTGCTCTTTTGCTGGGCTGTTGGCTGTTCTTCCACAGGGGGCTGGGCCTCAGCAGGGGCCTCAGCTGCTTCAGCTGGGGTGGGCTCAGGGTTTGAGGCTGGGGCTGGAGGGGGGGTGGCTGGCTTCGTTTGAGCTTTAGCTGGAGACTGGACTTTAGGTGGAGACTGGGCAGCTTTGGCGGGAGACTGGACCTGCGCTGGGGCTGGGGTGGGGCCCGAAGGGGTATCAGAGGCCTGAACTGGGTCTGGGGCTTGGGCCTCTGGCTGGGGTTTAGGCATGGCTTTGGGTGGGGGTGGGGTCTGTGGCTTTGGCTGGAGCTGCGGCTTGGAATTCCGGCGCACAGGAGGGATGGGTTTCGCAGGTGGTGTGGGTTTGGGGGGCAGCTCTTTCGGTTTGCCTGGAGCTGGAGATGGGGACACCTGAGGCTGGGGCTTGGGCTGCTCTGTGGTAGGGGCTGAGGCTGGGGGAGTGGCTGCGGCAGGAACTTTGGCTGGAGCTGCAGTTGAAGGGGAGCCCGGAGCTGTGGCTGCTGCCTTGACTGGGGGAGAAGCAGGGGCTGCAGCTGCCACTTTGGTTGGGGGAGAACCTGGAGCTGCAGGTGTTGCTTTAGCTGGGGTGGGGGATGATGGTGAGGCTTTGGCTGAGGTGGCAGAGGAACCTGGGGCTGGTTTTGTGACTGATGGTGCCCTCGTCATTGGGGGAGGCCTCTGCACTGGAGGCTTTGTAACTGAGGCAGACTTCTGGACTGGGCCTGGCTTCTGAGCCTGGGCTGGTTTCTGGGCTTGACCTGGACCAGGTTTTTGGGCCTGGCTGGGCTTTGGTACTGGTTCAGATGCTTTCTTAGCTGGCTCCAATGATTGGTCCACGCTTTGTGATTTCACTTGCGCACCTGGAGGATTTGAGTAACAAGATGGCTGAGTTACACTATAGTGCACACAGAAAGGCAAAAAAATCAAAACAAACATCCAAAAGGGGGAGGAACATTTAAAGAAATAACTCAAAGTTTGTTATTTTTTTAAATCCAGCACCGGTTGTGATGTACCAGCCAGAAATACCAGGCATCTCTAAGACTCACCAAGATACCAAAGCAGGACATGATACAGGTAATGAGTTTATTAGCTTTATAACAAGGGACCGGTCATGCCCATTCACTTACAGACTTCTTACATTCATGGAGGTCCTACCATTTGGGAATCTCGTCTGTCCTGAGTACAGACTGAGGAAGGACATGTTTGAATTGTGGCCAGAAGGGGGTAGCAGATCAACAGCTAAAAGACTGGTGTGGGGAGTAAAGTTTAAATATAACATGCTGTATGTTGGTCACTGTTATGCACAGCAGCTCATACCAACCATGAGCACTGGTATGGTGATAAGAAGAGAGAGTGAAAGTAACAGGATGTAGAGATGAGAATAAGAGAGAGCAGAGGAAATAGGAAGGAAGGAGAAAAGATAGGGGAGATAAAATGTGAGGATCAGACAAATCAATGACTCAAACACAGGCAACAAAAACCCATCATGCAATACAAAAGGCATCAAGTGAATAAACATGCTGAGCAGCAAGAGACTAAGCAGGGATGAGTTTCCAATGGCTCTGCAAAGCACAAGAATCATCTACTTTCTTTGATGTAGATTTTTGGAGAAGTGTGCCATGTGTTGTTCCCTCTTCAAAAAGTCTTCTGTAAAGATAATGTAATAATAATAATAATATTGCCTTGATAGATCATAAATATATATGTCCCACTGGGCCCATTTTCCCCCATTTTTATCTACAATTCTTTTTATTAGTTTAATGTTTTGTTAGTGATTTTACCACTACAAGGCTTATGAAAATTCATCCCTGACATTGCCAGACACAGTCATTCTTTTCAGGTGAATGGCAGCTGGATGGCTCCGAGTCTTACGTTTTATCAGTTTGTCATAAAGCATCCCAATGGTTGCTTGGGACTCACGACACATAAAAACCAAAGAAAATACCATTTGTTCACAAAACAGAATGTACAATAAGAAACTTGCTTGGATGCAACCCCAGAATTACTTGTTCATATTGTTCATACTTGTTCATATTTGCTTTTCATATTTGTTTTTCATGCTGCTGGCTGTTTGCGGTGCTGGCAGTCATACGGGTCTGAGCACCTTGATCAAATTTGGAATTTCTGGGCAGTGCCGTGGGCAAACACACTGCTAATGGCTTTGACCAGTGTTTACATGGGTCCATATGAGAGAAGTAACTGCAAATTATATCAAACTCTTGGCTCTGATCAAGAGGGATTTAGACAAAGGAAAACAGCCTCAGTGGCAGCTGTCCTCAAATCATAGAATTCAAATTCATTTTTAAAATTGTGCGAGAGAAGCAAATATGAGCAAGAACAAAAATCAGTGATTCAAGAGGCTGGATCCAGGAAAATAAGGTATGGTCATGCAGAGAAAGAAAGGATGATAATTTTAGTTGTTATAACTTTTACATTGAATATGGAACCAAGTTTTGCAACTGCCAAGAAAAACTGTACTTTGCACTGAATAAAACCACTTTGTCTTGTCTGAGGTTCCACAACACAGAACAAGGAAGGTTCATTAAGAGGATCAACACAACTATAATGCAAAACCAAACGATTATCCATGAAGCATCCAGATCTACAGCTTGGCAGAGGGGAAAATGAGTTATTTACTAGGAAAAGATCTGCACCATAACAACCTACTGACTTTACAGTTGAAAAGATGGGATCACGAGTATGGCATTAATCACAGAGACAGAAACCATTAAATTTACAGAGATTAAGAGCTGTGTGCTTAAGAGATGCTGATACTTTCTGTTGAAAAATGTATAAAAATCATGAACAGACTATCCATCTATGTTACCAAAATAATCTCATGTCTGCCACTATCTATTCATCTGTCACAGTGGTGGATTATTACCTCCACAAGGCAATGCTATTTTGATGTAACATTCAACTGAATTACACAGTAATCTTTACACATCCACAGAGGTATTAGGACTTTACACTGCATTGTAGGCACATGTAAATCTTTAACAATTTCTTGTGCAACAAAACATTAACATTCAGCTTTCAGGAAATAAACATTGCATATTTAATACATAAACTAAACACAACTTGAAATGCTGGCATTTTCCACATCCATGCAAAGTAAGAAGAAAAAAAGAAGAATTAAAGAGATAAGTTATAAGAGTCACTGGTGCACACACACTCACGCACACATGCGTGCGCACACACACACACACACCCACACCCACCCACACACACACACACACACACACACACACACACCTTGTTAAAAACTTCCACACATTTTCATTTTAACAGCTGTTTTACTGTTTGCTTTTAGCAGGGACATTTAGTTTGAACACAACAGCCCTGAGCACAAACATCACCACACTAACCCACAAACACACACACACACACTCACACACACACACACACACACACACACACACACACACACACACACACACACACACAAAAGTTACAGCAATTAAAATCAGCACACTGGTGAGCACTGTACATTTACTTGTTAATTCAAGCAAAGGTCACAATTTAAAGAGAGTCAAGGCCATAGCTAATACAGACAGGACAGGCCTTTTCTTTTGTTAGACTCAAATTACTATAACGACCATCCCCATAACTACCCCATCAAAACCACTGCATAAAACCAGTGCAATAGTTTGAGGCAACAAAGATGACAAAGATGATTGTGTATTCAGGGAACACCAGGTGACTGGTAAAAAGAGCAGAACACATAACGTATGAGCAACAAGAGCATAGTGAAAAACTGCTCATACCCATAATTATTTGCAAATTTGTTTCTCTACATTGCCTCCAAAGATCGCCCATAATTCTGATAAGGCTATGTCTCTATATTCACTTTCTTGACCACACCATATCTTAGAGTCAAAAAACATATAATTTCAATTTTTAAAGGAATGCTTGAATTTACGTAACACCCAAATTTACTCTCACAGCAGCAATTATTTCAACACAAGTGTTACTTTTGTCAAAGTGTTGATATCTCATTTTAGAAAAATAAATCGTGAGAGGGAACTTTCCCATAATTGATTCAGAGTGCATCCTAGACCTGCTTTGGCCCTACAGCAGCAGGATTGGTATTACAAGGGAGAACTGTGTTCAGACAACCTTGAGGTTGAGGCCGTTGGCCCGGGGTCCTGTTTGGATCCACCACTCCTTCCTTAAGTGCAGCAGTCTGAAAGAGAGAGGGAAGGAGAGGGAGAGAAAAAAAACACATGGGAAAATGGGACAGAGAGGGAAACATGGGGCAGAGTGTTGTGGTTAAGCAAGGACGCATCAGCAGTGAACTGTGAAGGGCTGCCACAATTAAATTCTATTACAGGCATTGACGCCCTGCAGAAATCTTTACTATATTAAAACTCATGTTCTTTTTTGAGAACCTCCCTCTGCCTTTTCATAATGAGGGAGAAGCAAAATACAGATGAGTCAATATCAGTATAGAGTGCCACTGAGACTTCCCAATGACACAAAAAAAAAGATGAGATTTTCCACTGAACTCCATATCCATTGTATAAAGTAGACCTTAAGCTGTTAGAAATGCATGTTGGTCAAGCTCCTGCACCTTTTATAAATTGACTGCAAGAATAGAAAGTACAAGTGAATTGCAAAATGTGTCCACCCTGTCATGGGACAATTTCTAAATAGAGTAAATATGTTCTAATCATATTGATTACAAAATGTACATTTTCAGAAAGGTATTTGGTCCCTCGTTCAGGAATATATTTTAGTTTCTGGAAAACATCTCTCAAAAATACAGAAATTATGGAAAAATATGTTTGTATATGTAAAATCTGTGAAAGTTGTACTTTCTTTTCTGAATAAACTCTATAAATAAAGGTATCTGGTCAAACTTTGAAATAATACTGTTTGGCCCTAATCTCTTAAGAGCAAAATCACACAAAAGGTTTTGATAACTTGTGAAAATAATTATTTATTCACATAAAACATGAACATGACGGGGTGGACAATGACATGACGGGGTGGACAATGTTATGGTTTTGTCAACAAATGTTTTTTGTCAAAACATGACTTTTTCACCTACTGTATTTTGAATTGTGCACAGGTAGGCTACATTTGGAAATGACACTCAACAACAGCAAAAATAAATAAATAAAACCTTCAACTAGAGGAACAAACAAGATTGATATAAACAAAACAAAAACCCTTGGTCCCTAAATGTAGGCCTACCACAAAAAGTATAAACATAGGTATCCTTTCAAATGGTTTCTTTCTCTGCATATGTTTTGTCCTCCACTTGACTTCTGGAACACTGAAAAACTTATAAAACTGTTATAAAACTAGACTTGATGACGGGGTGGACAATGACAGGGTGGACGTTTCTGGCTGAAGTTTGCATTTAATGAGCACATGGTGGGCCATTAGCTAGCAACATGTATCAGTTAGGAAGGTGACTGTGTATACTTTAACAAACATATTTTGAATTTCTGAAAAGCATTTATATAGATTCATATTTTGCAATGACAGGGTGGACACATTAAGATTGAACACATTCAAGTTCAATCATAAAATGATGAAAATGTCAAAATATAAATGTTGATATGTACTCTCTCTGCATGAGCTATTCTTCACTCCATTTGTAAAAGACAAAGCAGTGGTAGTGATGTCACTGATTACAGCAGGGGGTTTCTTTTAGTGGCAGTAACCACCCAATGACGGGGTGGACAGCAAATCCAGGGACACATGCAAAACGTTTATTATTATTATTACATTAGACCATAAATGATCCAATTGACTCATTTTATTCAAGTACTTGATGAGAGCAACAACAGCATGTAAAAGGTTTGTACACTGTATATCATTTATCTACTTATTTCACTCAGTGAAGTTAGTAGAGAGGAGTTTGGGACATGGCAAAATCACATGCATCTAATCATAGAAAATTTTTTTAAATATGAAAAACACCCTTTTAAAGATGTATCTCTGTACCAATGTGTGTTTAAATGTTTGGCCATTTATAATAAACCATCAGAGTTTTGTTATTTTGCAAATTTTTCATGAAAAGTGAGTGATTTCTGCCTGGGACACCAAATGGTACCCTATATTGATATTGACTCAGATACACAATGCCTCTATGTATTTTACACAACCTACATTACACATCTTATATATTTACCAGTATAATAACGAACCTGGCTATGTTTAGCTATGTTACTGGACATTACATAGACACTTTACCTGTTGGGGCTGTGCAGTGGTGGGCTTCTGCCCCTGAGGGGAGCGAGCAGGTGAGCGGGTCGCACCAGATGTCTTGGCGGCCAGGACTTGGTTCATCTTAGCCAGCACTACCTCTGCGATCAGCTGCCTGTCCTCCACCTGGTGGTCACCAATCAACTGCATAGATGAACCCACAACCTGGACAAAAAGGTCACAGACATTGTATTAGACGATGGTTGCCCAATGGTTAAAAAAGTCGGGCTGTGACTGCAGGTCCGCTGGTTAAATCTCCAGATGAGCTGAAAAAATCTTGTCAGGAAAGCAAATGAGAGGTGAGGCGCCTATCCTCCACCTGGCCTGGTACGACTACACAGTGATCAATAGTGGTAGGCTACAGCTTTGCAAAACAGCAGCTAGGTGTGGTCTCCAAGGTATGAATTAACTCTCCCCAAGGTTTTTGCTGAAGGTCTGTGGTCTTACTGAGCTGAAGAGGTGAGTCTTAAGGACCACAAGAACATTAGCCTTGGTTCTTAATCTGAAACTGTGATATTTAGTAATTTCTCTGTGGGAAACCTTATTCCCTTGCTGTGAGTATAGATAACAGATGATGCCTGCTGCATGTCCTTATGAAGCTAGCAAACTCTGACAGTAATTTTGGATGGAAAATAATCAATTTATCAATCAGTCATACAGTTTAAATGGTTAATTATTTAATGTTATTTACTGTTGGGATTAAGACATCCTTGTGATACAACCGAAAGGCAAAGCAAGTCAGCACTGAAGGACGGCTATATCCAAGAGCTGATACATAATACAATACATGAATTCTTTTAACTATAAGTTCAATTTTTCAACAGACTAGGTTTTCAGACTAGGTTCAAGTCCTGGCCATGACATTTGAGCTTAATGTCCTGAAACATTTTGACAAAGTGGGGAAACACTACATGGATCCTGAAGCAATTTATTTTCTCTAAAATCCCGCACCAGCCTGAGTTTCATTCAGGTACTCTGTCAGGTAAAGCCAGCAACAGTGGAGAAATCTGTCAGCACAGAAACAACAAGTCTTCATCATCTTACTACACTTGGCCATGAGTGTAAACAGCAAGGGACCATAATTTTCATGGTAATGTGGGCAGGCCACCATCAATCTAGTCTCAAGAGCTTTCTTGTGGAAATACCCTTAGCAACAATCTGGTCTTGTTCTGGGGGAGGTAACTTTAAAAGATGACAATCATGACCACAATAAAGAAAAAATAATATTTTGAACACAAATGCATACACATAAACAAATGTATGTGTGCAAACAAACACACACTATAATCAACAATTGAGAATTTACTGTACAGTCTATTTCTGTATGAGCTATGGGAATAATTTGTCTGCCACCTGACAACAATAGGGGTCTTTTCAATGACCCAACTGTTTCATCATTGTGGCAACCAGGCTGCTGCAGGAGGGACAGGATATATGTCTTCTGACCACCAATCTACAGCCATCTCCACTGATATCCAGTCAACAGTCACACTGCATCATTGTGGCAACCAGATCATTTTTCCAGTGGAGATGACTTCAAGTGGAAATGTTTTTTATATCTTTTCCACTATGGCATGCAACCAAAGTATCAGTGTACTGTGTTTCATTCTGGCAGCCAGACGACTGTGTAACTGGGAGAGGAGAGGGATGTGTAGAAACTGTGGAGAAAACCACATCATTTGGATACCGCAGTGACTGGTTAGGGGGTAGGGGCTACCTTATTTGGACATGGTGTACTCTTCCCAAACTTCATGTTCTATGGAAACATCTGTAATCACGTGGATGCATAAACAATCAGCTGTTGTTGTTTTTTTTTTCCTTTCATTTTGCCCTTGTTAGTTAGGAATTTATATGATTTGCTGTTGTGTTTGTGTGTGGTGTGTTATTAATTTTAATTAATATCCCTCACCTACCTCTGAAAGGCTTTTGACAAACTGTTGTTGTAAATAATTTGTTCTTGATCCATCTGAGCAAATGAAACTAATAAAATATGTTGGCATAATATAATTAGGAAGTTCCTGTGTGTGTGTGCGTGTGTGTCTAAATCATCTAACTTCCAAACGGAAATAAATGTATTTCATCCCTTTGAGTGTTGATGGCCGGCACATGTAAGCTACATTTCCCATACTCAGAGACATAACCACGGATTTGTCATGTGGTTTTATGCTTCAGGGAATCTATCAATACGGCAAAGTGCTTGGCCACATTTATGTGCAGTGCGCTGTCATTGTGGTCAAGGCTTCTATGAAACATGAAACCGACATGTTGACAAGCTACTGGAAAGACAGTGGGAGGCAACCAGAGTGAAAGAGAAATACAGAGAAAAAACAGTTGAAAGAAAAAAGGTGAATGAACAGCTTGAGAAAGAAAGACAACCATATTTGACCTTGGAACATAATCAGACTTAAGTTCTCAGACTGATAATGTGTAATCAGGTTAGGATGTTATTTGAATTAATTTATTCTCAGCCAGGCAGCTGAAGGTCCAGGCACTGCAAAATTAGGCCACACATGCTAAAATTATGACTAAAAGTCCTTATTAATGTTATCATTCTTACAGATGACAGATTTATTGGATTTAATGTTTTGTCAGTTGGTTTCATGTATCCATTCCGTTGAAGTTTTGTAGCATTTTGTTTGTGAAGATTTATTATTTATTTAGGTTGTGTTTTTTTTACATTAGTTGGGCATTTAGATGGCTTCAGTATTGCATGTCAAAGATATGTATTTAAGCAATTGCTTTTGAAAGAAAGAAATAATCCTGTGTGCTTCTCTCACCTCTGTAATGTAGTCATTCCCATCCTTGCCACAGATGGCTTTGACAGCACAGATATCCAGCCCTCCAAAGATCTCTGAGCAGGCGTCCACCCACAGCTTATACCTGCCATGGAGACAACAGCTCTAATAAAGTCTTTGTAAGATGCTTTTGGGAAAGGAAGACCCAAAGTCTTATGTACAGTAACTTTTTGCTGCTGTATTTAACTTATGTTTAAGAGATTATTTATTTGGCATTTCTGCTTTATTGGGCAGCGACAAAACAAACAGACAGGACACACAGTGAAGGGCCCAAGTTCGAATCAACTGCAATAACAGTAGGCGATATGCGCTCCCCCTGAGGTGACACTTAAGGAAGGCCAAAGATGATATCATCACTCGAGTAAGTATACAATATTGAAGGCACAGTGCCTGTAAACTAATTTTTGTTTTATGAAAGTAAGAAGATGTGAGTGAAAGCAGCCCTTTGCCTGATTTCCATCTTCTCGTTCACCTTGTAAAAAATAAATTACTTATACAAACTCTATAACCGGCCTCATACTGTAACTCCTTGACCAGGCTTTGCTTATGTTTCATTCAAGAACGCTGCTTCATTACTAATATTGAGTTGTCTGATAAACAGATAATTTGACCCAGTGTGACTGAACAGATGTTGCCCCTTGGGATGTTTGGCCCTGTGTTAACCTTGTTACAGAACATATATAGCTGCAGGCTGGCTCGGCTCTGAGCCATGAACCAACTAACACTCCACACAATGAGTTTAAAAAATGTGCTAATCATGACTTTGATACCTTGTTAAGCCCTGAGTAAAGTAGTAACATCTGAAAATGAGTATAATTACTCCATGGTAATACCATAGCCTCAGGCTAAGATATCAGGCAACCCCAAGCTAATACTATGCCTTGTGAAAATCACGTAATCACAAACTAGATCCACAGTATCTTAATTATTCTCTGTCTATATCTGTACATGCACAGAATACAAATAAATACATGTTAAAGTGAATACACATTGGTCCATTACAGATTTGTAGTGTGGATGCACTATGACTAGCTGTGACAATTAGCACAGGGATGACGTGTGTGACACAGGGGCAGCCTGTGCATTACTAATGTGGATCTAGTGCTCACTTGTCAGTCATGGCTACTTGTTCCAACATGGCAGATCCAGTGTTGCTCTTCCAATTACCAGAGATGGATGTCCGCCTGGAAAAGAAGAGTGAATAGCACATAGAGTTATCATGCCTTTGCTTGCAGAAATATGTGTAAGAAATGCACATATGCTCATATACTATACACACACACACACACACACACACACACACACACTACATATACACACTCGCAGACACAACTGTGCCCCCAAATTGTGTTGACCCTTGACCCCCCAGTAAAAGAACGTCAGTAATAACACACACATACATGTACGCTTTGTAGTCGGTGCCAATTTTCTGGACTCTGATGTCATACTTGGCATCTACAAAGGGCTCTGTAGTGGTGTAGGTCTGAGTGATGGCCACCACGCTTGCAATATCCTGGAAGTCACTCACATTGTCCACTTTCACCTATAGAGGCATTACACAATGCAGAAATACATTTGAGGAAGAGGAGAGAAAAATGTGAGATGTAATGTCGGGGCAGTGATCTCTGCAACTGCAGTCATCAGAGTCTCTGGAGGCACACTGTCCACTTTCATCAAGAAGCCTAGCGGCAAACACTGTATAAGTGCCTAGTCAGTACCAAATAGGCTCTGCTACTATTTATAGGTTTGGGGTCCTACTGTAGCTATGACTGAAAAAAAACCTCACATATATGGACTGCACCACTGAAAATTGGCCAATCATTTGCCTGGTAAAAATATGCTGATGCCCGTGTGCCCTATGCTAAATACTTTGAATAAAGTCGTACCATTGAAGAATTATTTTATAGTAGGACCACAAGATATTTTACACTACTGTAAACAACAACAATAATAGTAGCAAAACAAGAAAAAGAAAAAACTGATAAAATATTCAAAGTTATAATGGAAGAAATAAGATGCACCAGGGCTTTCTATGATAATATTCACAGCCCATGCCCAGGGGTTTGAAATATAACCAACATACAATATTAGCTTTTGCTTTATTCATGACAATGAATGTTGTCCCTTCATTCCACCCATTGAATTCTGGGAGAGGCTCCAAGGTCTCCCAAGACCCTCATTAGAAATAAGTGGCTATGGAAAATGGATAGATGAACACTGGTTGTCTTTGTAGCTTTATTATTCTCATTGAAACTAAGCAATTTGCCTAATTATGAATGCCAATTCTGGATATGTGGTTATCAGTGTATTTTGGGACGGGCAAATGTTTGGCCAGGTTACATCAGTGGTGTAATCCTATCAGAATGTGATACATCATTTTCGTGCATTGCAATGGTAGGACACTGAGCAGATTTTGTATTGACACCCTCGCTTTGCCTTCAATCCTTCAATTACAAAGGGTTTTGCAAACTACCCCTCTTGGTGGGGAAGCAACATCCGTAGTGAAACTAGCATGTAAGAGGTGGCACAGGTGCCATGAGAGATAAGATGGTAGGACAGAATACAAACCAAAAGGTAAAAGCTGATAAGAGGCCTGGTTAGGTGTACAGGGATGTGGGAACCGAGCACAATAACACAATATCTTGGAGAAGCCGAAGGCATACTGAGCGGGGTGGATCGATGAGCAGTAGCATAAAGAGGATAAACACATCACTCCAATTTCACCCAGAAAACTGACACAGTTGGTCATTACCAGGACAATGAGGGAAGAGAAAAGGAGGATGAGTGAGATATGCTGGAGAGGGGAGGACAGATAAGAGAGAAACAGAATATGAAAGCAACATATTCAGTGGTAATGTAGGTCTTCATGATGCCTACCACATTAGCTGTATCATTCATAGCAGTGAGAGAAAGCATTGCACAACATAGATTATTTTTTAGGAGAACTGGTGGTTCATGCATCCTCATCAATATTGTATTCTCTATTCAGACAGACAGGAGGGAGAGAGGGTGATATGTTAGGGGAGAAACAGGGGAGAAATTAAATCTGAATGGAGCGCCAATGTGGTCCCAAGGGCCGGGAGCTTACTGTAACCACTCGACTACCTCTGGGCACCCAGAGGAATATTAAAGCCCTTTCCACCTGCTATGTCAAATAATGCAGCAATCTAATGGGTGTGCTTAGCCTCTTCAACCCTGCTGGTCCAATCTGTGGGTTTGTCGTTACAAATGCCTGCTGCACCACTGAGCTTTGTTCAAAAGTTTCCAAATATGTCAAACATGTATAAAATGATGAAAAAGACAGATATCTATTTGACGTGTTGGTACAGTCATAAACAGTTCCATCTTGGATTTTAATACTTCACTCTGTATAAGTGAGATGTAGCTTCAGTGAAATGTTGCAACTAGCAGATACAAAAAATGTATGTGATGTTGTCATACATTTCTTTTTCTGTAAGTTTGTAGCCACTTATGGGGAAGTTTAAATGTAAATCAGAGTTCATACAGCCCTGTCCTCTATTTTATAATTGCATGAACCCTTGTGGTTCCTTCCAGTCAAAGTAGTCCTGACACTAACATCACAAGATTACAAACACTGCTTGATTGCTGAAAAGGTTTAGAGAATGAAATGTTTCATATAATACTGGATGAATCCAATTTCACATTCACAGATAGTACAGGAATTGGCAAATGGGCTATATTCACTCTTATTCGACAGTAAATCTTTTATACCAATTGAGGAGTGTCCTTGGAAATGATTCAACATTACCTTGCCCATTCCGGAGTGGGCGTGTCCGATCTTCACCACCACTGGAAAGTTTGGCGTGGTAATCTGGAAAACAATTGGTTAATTAAATGAATAGCTTTGCTAAATAAATAGAGCTGGGCTTTTTTATTATCAACAAAATGGACTAGCCCTACAGTCAAATATTTGTTGCTAAATAAAGCTGGTAGCCATTCCAGGATGCAAAGTCCGTGTGTAAATTTCGGCCTGTAGATGTGAAACTCATCAAAACCATCAAAACAAGTCAGAATCTTATTTTTCTTAAAAATGATGAAGTTATACCAATAGTGTGTAACTGTTTTAATTGTTTTTGACGGACATAAACTTGTTTGAAGAATGTTTTTCAATTTAGTGTCATCTTTTGGCAATGCTTGAGTGATCTATCATATTATTTCTTGTTCCATGATTCCATGAACACTGATTTCTGAAAAAAACAGACAAACAAACAAAAAGCTCAAAAAATTTAAATGTAATAGGAAAGGAGTATTATTATCATATCCAATTATTGTTTTCTGACTTAAATAATCTGAATAACCTAAAAAAAAATCTTAATAAACAATCTTTAAAGACTGAGTATGATCTTTCATGACTTGTGATGATGGACATATTTTGCAGTGGTTATACTGACACAGAAAGTCTATTTGATCAAATAAAACAGGCATGCCTAAACAACTATGATGAACTATTACAAGTTTAGATTACACAATGTGTTAGTCAGAAGTGCTGTCTTCACATGTAACTGGTACATTTCTCACCGTTATAACAAAGCATGTTCTCTATTACTGAATAATAATCAACACTAACTTTCATCATCATCATTTGCATTTATGACTCAAAGGCTGCTTGTTTATTTCACCAATGATTACACAAGCTGTGTGTGAAAAGTGTTGTCACACAAATCTTGAACTGTGCAAAAATGCTCCTGAAATACTGATTTCAATATATTTCTTTGATAGAAACATATTTGTAATGTACACTTCACTAACTTCACCACCAATTATTTCTGTGACTCTTACTTTCTCGTATTTCTGTTAAAATCTTTGCCACAACAACTATGACACACAACAGCCTATGGGAGGAGAAGGAGGGAATCAAGGGAGGGTGGAAAGACAGGGAGGGCATGGTGATTTTTTTTTTTTTTTTGTCAAAGAGGCAGTCTCTAAATTGTTGAGTATATAAGAGGCTCCCTCTGTGCGACCCTCTCAGCATTCAAGACCAGAGTGTGAGGGGGATCCAACTATTGTGAGTATCTTTGTGTGTGTGTGTGTGTGTGTGTGTGTGTGTGTGTGTGTGTGTGTGTTCTACTGAGAGAGAGGGGGGAGAGAGAGAGAGAGAGAGAGGGCGAGGGCGAGAGATACACACAGAGAGAGAGAGAGATAGAGAGCAGGAGAAAGAGAGGGAAAGAGAGAGAGAGCGAGAGAGAGAGAGAAAGAGAGAGAGAGAGAGAGATAGAGAGAGAGAGAGAGAGAGAGAGAGAGAGAGAGAGAGAGAGAGAGAGAGAGAGAGAGAGAGAGAGAGAAGGAGCAGTGGCAGCAGCATCAGACTAAACTTGAAGTCAGCCAAGTTAGTTGGTCCAGCTTGTATTCAGATGTGTAATTAAACTTATGAGAACATTTCTATCCACAGCTGTCTTTCAGCTCAGCAGAGCTCATATTACTGCTTCAACTCTACTTCCCTCGCTTTTCCCCCTTGCTGACCGCTGGCCTGATTTGCTCTCTGGGGTAGTGAACAGGATCAGCAGAGGCTGCCAAGTGTTCGACGAGTGGTGGAGTGGTCAGAGGCAGCCGGAGTCATGGCCGTACCCCAGGTGCGGAGTGTGTGTTTGGGGCTCTGGGTGCTCCTTCTCCTCGGTGTGGGCATGGAGGGACTAGTGGAAGGATGTAGCTGCAACCCAGCGCACCCTCAGCAGCTCTTCTGTAGCGCTGAGATAGGTGAGTTACTGACGGGAAATGGTGGCTGAAGCCAGTGTAATTTCAGTTCAATGAATTTAAAATGTAAATTGTGCAAAAAGAGGACAGAAGCTACTCTGCTTAGTTGTGATAAACCATTCATTCTCAGTTCTTTGAAGACTTTTGCACTACATGAAAAAGGAGGAAAAGCTTACTTCTGAACTGTCTTAGCAAACTGATTGATTGATTGGCTTATTGGTCAGATTTGAAGCTGAAGAAAATACTATAAAGGATTCTGTTCCACAAAAGTGACCAATATCACCTATCTATAATGGAAGCAAACCTATTTTGCCAATGACTGAACCTGTAAAACATCAATAGGGCTTCACTGTTATTGTGCAAACTTTGAGGTTCATTTCTTACTATATCAGTTGTAATTAAGCAGCTGTATTCGTGGGCTATACCTGTAGTCACAGTCAATTTGTTCAGTATAATGGGGGGAAGAACTAGTTAAAACAAGCTTCTCCTCTCACCTTCCTCATCAACTGTAAGGCTAACACAGCTGATGCCTCCTTGTTTCATCTTCCTCAAACTACCCACTTCTTCTGTCCTTTCACAAATAACCCCAGAAGTGCTGCTCAGATAAATTTGGTTCAGCTCATTAAATTTAAAGTGAGCACTGTTAAAAAAAACAAAAAAACAAAAAAAACAAAAACAAAAACAAATGACTGTTTACATTTCTGGCACAGGCCTGCATGGGGATAGCTCATTTACGCCAATTATGCAGGTCACTGGGACTGATTTAATAAGTGAGCACAACAAGGCTGTTAAAAATAGAGTTTAAGACTGCAGATGATCTTTAACACAGAGCATTAGAAGATACGTTGTGACACGGCATAGAAAACAGGAGTTATAATATGTCATGCTACTCAAACCTTTGTTTCTTTGTTTATAGCAGTTATTAAGTGCAGCTGAATGATTTGCTTTTGGTTGTGTTTGCTATTTCAGGTCATTATGATCACTCATTCTTGTAGTTGTGGCTGGGCTTTTCTTTCTGTTTGACAACAAGATTAACATATTATCAGTCCAAGTAGTATGATATAGAAACAGAGTGGCCTGGTATCTGCTCTTTGGTAGTTACATAATGCATAAGACCTCTTGCTCTAAGTCAAATAAAAACAAACTGTAAAAAAAAAAAAAAAAAAAAAAAAAAGTTAGCATCAAGTGGCTCAGCCCACTTTCTCTTTATCTGTCTGTCTGTCTCTCTGCCTTGACACCCCCCACCATCCTATTCTCCCTCCACTAAGCCCAGGCCAAAACCAACACTCTGGACTGACTCTGAGCACTTGGCTCCAGACTGCGGATAGCTGGAGTTTGATGTGAAGAGCTGGATCTCTGTGTTTCTGTCAAAGGTTACACTCCAGCAGAGGAGAGAGAAAGAGAAAGTAGAGGAGAGGAGGATTTTCTTTTTTGGGGGGGGCCCTTGTGAATACTTCATATTTTGATTTCAAAGACATAGCTGCTTAGTTATCTTGCTTCAGAAATTGAGACAAAAATTAGATACAAAGGTCAAGAAGTACTCTAAAACTTTGTCTAAAAAATATAACCAAAGTATTAAATCTTTACAGAGACCTGTTTTCAGAACCTCTAAAATGCTAAATTAGATCTAGGTTATGGGAACACAATGACAGTATTTGGGGCACTGTTTTTAGGACAGAGTTGTACATATGCAGTGTGTTATTCATGAGTAAGATGGTGGTCATTTAAGCATAATTATCTTAGCTAATCGAAAAATATGCCAAAAATGGAGGCTCTATCACTTACAATAAATGCAAATATCTGTAATAACTAGGTGGGTCACACCCTAGTTAGGTGACACCCTTTGATACAATGATAAAAATGGAGTCAAACTGCATGATATTGAGTCAAGAGTTTCTTCATGTAAGATTTGTTTATTTACGATTGTATTTTGAACAAAGAAGTGTGGTGCAAAAAGCTTGAAAACTGGTGTTTGTGAGACCCCTGAAAGCAAAACCCAGTTACAAATATTTTGTGAATCCAAATGCAATTTGGGACAACATCTAAGTTTTCTGAGTATTTAAGTTAGTATTTATATATTTAAACAGTTTGCTTAGCACTCCTATGTAAAGTAAAACAAACAAACAAACAAACAAAAAAAGTGACTCAGACTAGCTATGAGAACCATGTAGACTCCGCCATTAAATTGTGTTCATATTCCATGCATTAGTCAGCTGTTCTCACTAAATCTGTTCCATGACAAGTTTGATTATTGTAGATGTAAAATGTTGACTCTTCTATTTGCGCTTACTGTAAAGTGCTTAACCCTAATGTGTAAAATCTAAATATAATCTCCAAATCTTTCTCCTCATTCTCTGATCTCCTAGTTGTTTTGTAAGCATAGTCTGATGGTGGCCTTCAGTTGACCTAACAGTGTTGTCACAGTTGATGAGCCCTTTGAATGAAGCTGTACCTCTTAGTAATATGTACCCTGTCTGGACAACACTGGGACATTTCTCTAGCCATGTTCGTGTGTTTGAGTTTGTGTGTGTGTGTGTGTGTGTGTGTGTGCAAGTGTATGCGCACGCACATTTGGAGGCCTTTGTGTTGGACGGTGTCCAAGCCGTGCCAAGACTAAACCTACTCCAACTCTCTCTTGCTCTCCCTCCCCACTTCATTTCCATGTCTATAGGCTTGGTCTAACGGTCTGCATACTAACAATATCAGTGTGAAAGCCCACTGACAGTCTAGCTTTGTGAGCATGACAAGGGTGCCGATTCATCTAGGAGAGTGGAAGTTACTTACTACATCAGTTCTCATGGTACAAGTTTGCAATATTTCTCTTTGGATATGGAGCTATTAGGGAAGGGCACAGCCATTTTCACGCTGCAGGTGTGAGACTGTCCTTATTCCTGTTCACAACACAGCTGCAGCAATTGAATTAAGTGGGTATCCTTGCCAGCACAGTTCAAAGATGTGGGGGGGTGTGGTGTGTGTGTTGAGGGGGAAGGAGGGGTGTGGGACAAGATTTCAGAGTATTTGGGCCAAAAGAATCATGTTAGACACAGGAAGAGAGCTTGGAAATAAAGGAGTTTCATTTTGTGATTCAATTTCTCCACATAATCTGTAGTAGAACTAAAACAAATGTCACCAAAAAGGACTTTTACTACTGTGTCTGAAAGGCAGCCCTACCAGCATTTCTCAGTTTTTATCAAGGGTGAGGCAGACAGTTACTGAGGATAAAAGGTTAGAAACCACTGTTCTAAAGAACAGTGACAATGCTATCCTTGTCTAATTGGCTAGCTAACCCATTTTGTTCCATCTTACACTGATATGGCCTATGCTCAAACTGACAACTGTTTGATCCTTACTTAGAACATTGTTATGCCTTGGTGTATCACTTACCATTAATAGGCTACATAGACCAATTATTCTGCTCAGAAGGGAAAGATTAAAGTGGGGCATCTAATTTGCCAACACACTTCATCTACTTTGAGAAATGCTTCTTCTTGCAGATAATGAAACAAATGCATTAAACAAAGCATAATACTCTGATAAACTGATGCAGTGGTGCAGTGTCTTTTTGTGTTGTTGAGCATACCAGTTCTTTTCAATCGTTTCTGATCGGTATGGAATTGGGTTGTATCATTGTGTCACCTTTCTAGTCTGTATAAGTCTGAAATGAATGGTTGCAATAAATGGAGATTAACACACGTATCCCAGACTAGACTGTCCAACGGTCTCAGCCATGAAAGGAATTGCTTCTAATCCATAATAGCATAAATGTATCCATTATTATTTCACAATTACTTGAACTTATTTTTAGTTTGCAACTTGTGTGCCTTTGTGTGAATAGGCAGGTGCTTGTGAAGGCAGATTAAGTGCCTTACAAGGGATTACACAGCAGCTACACGCATAGCCCATTGTTTACTTAATCTCTATGTGATATCATAAAAACAAAGGCAGAAAAATTTTGATTTAAAGTCATGTTGGAGAGAAGATTGAGTAATTTAATTAAATCAGCACTTATAGCTGTGCCTCGCTGCTTCTGTCCAGCTTATTCTTGGTAAGAACTCCAAGAGTAGTTTTACTCCATTCCTAGTTTCATTACAAAGCTGACGTCTTTAAAAACTGATCAACTGAAGTGTAATATTTATAGATGTATGGCCATGCTGTCCTTGAGCCTAAGGCTGTGAATCACATAGTGTATGAATGAGGCACATCAAAGTTTAACACTGACCAGATTAAAGGGCTGTGCACTGTGGTGATATTCCCTGTAAAGAGAAATGTCCTTGGAGCAGCTGTGTAGGTAGGGGCAATGCAAGAGTGGTTGCTCCGTATCATTACTTTACTCAACTTCACATTAATTTTCTCTGCTTGCCTCTACGACTGTATATGTGTGTGGGCATCTGTCTGTCTGCATACTTTTCTATCTCCCTGTGTATTTGCAAAAAAACATAAAAAAACATTTTTTTCTTGAACCAATTTTACTGAACACTGAACTGCTCCTTCTCTTACCAGTGCACAAAGCATTGCATGGTTATGTGATGAGAGCAGCAAAAACAAGGGAATGGTTTGCTTAGCTGTGTCTGGGGGTGAAGGTTGGGGGGGGTGGGGGGGTGCTGGGTCACACTTTCTCTCTCATGGTTTTACAAAAGTCATTTCCCTCCAGTCATGCCTCTCTTTCTCTGTCTTACTCTGGTGCATCCAAAAGAAACTGTTCTCCATTTTTCATAGAGAACAATGTGATAGGAATGACAATTAGGTAGTAATATTTTTTATAAGCAACTTATTGATCAAGTAACAGTCAGTATTTTTTATAGTATTTTAAGTATATTGGTTCTAACCAGGGTCAACTTCAACACAGCTGACAACATAATGAATCAGTTATTTGGAGCTTGATTTCCTACTGACTAGAGCATTCTCTTTCAAGCAATGATGGCTTTTGTTTGATGTTTCTCACCATGTGGCTCCCCCAGATGAGGCATTATCGTCCATTGCAGTGCTATTACTTTTCAGTTGATTTATTTGTTACTGCGGATATTGACCATGTTCATAGGCACAGGGCTCATGTTGGACCAGGGAGAAACCTATAGTGCTAAAAGTGCTTAAGTTACTATTCTATACATTTCTCTGCAGAGCTTTGTGGCATAAATCCGCCTCTAATATTTAGATTTGATTTGGTAAGAGAGTCAGGCGACCTATTTTGGTCAAAGAGAGTGAAATGTAAGTTATTATATCATATACACTTTGTGGGAAAGTTTAAACTTAAACCAAGTTAAATGAAGGTCATTTATTTATGTAGCCCTTCATCACCACAATGCCTCAAAGGACTTTACAAAAAATGAGCCAACCTCAATCTAACTAACCAACAATCAATCATGGAGCAGAATGCAATAGCAAAAGAACATACAATGAAGCAAAACAAAACACAAAACACAATAATACAGAATACTGAAAGGGCATAACACGCCTACTTATCACACATAGCTATGCCTAACCTAGCCAGAACAACCAGCCTTAGACCCTACAGATGCATCCATGGAAAAATTCCAATGAAAACCTAGAATAAACAAAAGAAGACACTTTGGGCACACAGTTAGTACCGGGACAAAACTGTAAAATGGACAGAAACTCGGACAATAACAATGATAAGACAATAAGAGATGGAGAGACAGAAAAAAACGTAAATTGACAGATATATGGGAACATGGCTTGCACCAGTGCCCAATGAAACTAGGGCAGCACTTGCATCCACTGCAAGGTAAACTTAAATGGATTTACAATACCATGAGAGACCTCACTTGGACTTAATGTCTAACCCTGGTGGTGGCTTTGCCATGCTGTGCTTACTGAGACATGAAATGGCTGACAGTGGAATATCTGCTTTGAAGTTTGATCAGTCGTGTGGCTGTCTGAAGCCACATTTTTCATGGGTTTGAAACTCATGCTGGACGGAAACAGTCATTCTTGGAGAAATGACAGGTGTAATGTATATGTTTGATTTAGCAAACAAGATATGGCACTGTGGTCTGGGTGAGTAAAACCCCTTATATTACTGCAACAATATTCTGAGTATACCGCAGGTCCCTGATTGTGGGGTTCTCACTTTGTTTTTTGAGAACCACTGAGCAATTACCCAGCTGTTATAAATAAAAAAAACTGGTTCTGTTTAAGTGCATAATGCAATATGGAGTCATTTTTGTCACGGACATGGGGTTGGCCTCACTATTTGAGTGAGTGAGCATGGTGTGTCAGTGTGTGTAGCTGCTTAATGGGAATGTGCAGACCGCCAGCTACTTGTTATTCCATGTGGGTTTTGATTTCTCTCCCAGAGGAGAGGAGGGACACATCCTGTATCACTGCTGAGAGAGATTGCTAGACTGTCTATGGAGGGAGAAAGACAAGGGGAGAAGACCAGAGAGATGGTAGGAAAGGAAGGAAGAGGGACAGGAAGGCATTCTATCTATCTATCTATCTATCTATCTATCTATCTACACTTGAATTCACACCCCCGCCATGTTCCAGACAGCGCGCTGAGAGATAGAAAGGATGAGAAAGCTGCCAACGTAATGACCCTAAACATGCATAATCTAAAATGTTTTGTATTGCCACTGTCATGTAAATCACAGCTGTAGCTTGGTGCCTCTATTCTTTTGGCATTTCAATTAATCTAAATCTTCTTTTCTTACAGTGATAAGGGCAAAGATCTCTGGGGAGAAAATTGTGTCTCCTAGCAACAGCTCCTCACCTTACATGAAGATGATCCAGTATGAAATAAAAATGATCAAGGTGAGATCTCTGGACCAGAACTGAGCTTGCCTGGGTAAAACTGTAAAGTATCCTTCACCTATCCTTCACAAGTATAATGGAAGAAATATGAGACAATGTAATATGATGATAATTGGAATTTTGAGGCTCTCTGCCACATTATCATAAAAACAAATCCTACAGTATGCTTTTCTAAATTCACTAAACAACACAATTAACATAACTCCACCAGGGCAAAACCATATTTTTTTTAAATTCAGCACATTGACTGGTGGAAAAGCCATTTAGTTTTAGTGAATAATAACAATATCAGCTACAAGCATACCATGTCTAGTCTCCAGGATGCTATATTAATGTGTATGTGTTGACCTGCTGCTACAAGGTCAGTCTTGTCGATATGCCTTCTCTTACAGTTGATATTATGTTCACATAGGACTCTACAGTTTAATGCAATTTTCTATTTTCTATTCTGTGCTCTCAGGGCCTTTATAGTTAGGGAGGAAAAAAAAACTTCACAAGTTCCTCTCAGTAGAGATAGACATTATAAAAAGCATATAAACACAGGACAATCTTACATCTTACCTAAAACAAAACCATAAAGTGGAGTTAATGCTCCACCTCTTGTGCATGTACTAAAAACCTCTATGTCTCTGTGTCTAGATGTTCAAAGGTTTTGAAAAGGCCAAGGATATCCAGTATGTCTACACGCCAGTCTTCTCCTCACTGTGTGGAGTCAAACTTGACTCGAACAATAAGGCAGGATACTTACTATCAGGTACAGTGTGTACTGATAAATTACTGTGTGAATCACTGTACTTAAATAGCAGCAGTTTCTAGTGTCCAATAAAAAGCAGTTTACTTACTGCCAAGTAGGTACAGTGGTGGTGTTTTCAGCAGGAATGTACAACAGCGTCCTGCATCTGTCTGTATGATTTTCTAGTTGGACATTGTTCTTAAGGACAAGCAGAAATGCAACAAGCATGCAAAGCAATGCAGATGTAATGGTCATTGTGATATCAGTTGAATTGTCACTAGTATGGTACAAAATACCAGATTACTTATGGTTATTTCAACTACAGCAAGAAAATGTTTCTTAAAACAACACTCTCAGACGAAATGCATTATGTATTCTATTGAAACTGAGCGCCATTACAAGTTCTTCATGATATGATGGATTGATGAGTGCCATAGATATAATCAGCTGCCTGCTGGAAAAGTTTTCAATTTCCCAACAGTGTTTACCAAACTCATTTCAGTAGAAGCACTTACACAGTTAAAAATAGCAATATAAATGCAAACCATTACAGCTGGCAAGTATGATGTTTATACTTTGCAAACTGCAATGCGTGTTAATTTGTTACTGGCATTGTCACTAAACAGGAAGTATGTGGAGTGATGGGAGGATTTCGATTGGACAATGTGACCTAGTAGAGCCATGGGACAACTTATCAATGTCACAGAAGAAGAATCTCAACTACAGATACCAGATGGGCTGTGAATGCAGAGTGAGTGATCATCTTTCATTCTCTGTTCTTCCCACAATCTTTATCAATCCATCTCTGTCCTCTAAGCTGACATTTCAGCTGAACACACAGCAAGGGAGCAGTTAATAAAAAAAAAAAAAAAAAGCTTGAAGGTCTCAAACATCACTCTGTCTTCTCTGTTTGCATCCATCCATCTATACATTTATTCATCCATCCATGCATGTTCTCACTGGTTAAACTTTCGCCATAACACCCTTTCACCATAACTGTCCAGTTTATAATGAAATGTGACTATAAAATTCAGGAACAAATATCAAATAAGTGAAAGAGTGAAGGAGTCAATCAATCTCTCTTCTCCCCTCAGATCAACACCTGCTACACAGTGCCGTGTGCCTCTACAGGAGATAATGAGTGCCTGTGGACGGACTGGCTGCTGGATAACAGCCTAAATGGGGAGCAGGCTCGGCAATATGCCTGCGTCCGCCGCTCTGACAGAACCTGTAGCTGGTACCGGGGTGGGCCGCCCCCTGAGAAAGACTTCCTGGACATGACCGACCCCTGACCTGTAATCTTGACCCCCATCTCTCTCCACTGACCCATATAACGCCAGGCTCACTTTAGAAAATGTTTCTCCACTGCTTTGGCTTACATAGCTCAAAATTTGGCTGCCAGTGCTAATATTATGTAAAGTAGTAATTGATTTCATTGAAAACATGACAGATCCTTCATGCATGGGTGCATAATTTCAGTGCTGAGCTTTTGTTAGCAGTTCATTTGGTTGATTGCCACAGCATCGCTATTTTTTTTTTTTTTTTTTGATAAAATGCAGGGGATTAAAAGACTCCTCCAACTCCCGCTGTCATACATTCCACCTCCCTTACTCTCTTCCTCTCTTCCAAATACAAAATATAAATAGCAGCTGACCAGCCACTGCAAATTATTGGCTTCAGGTGTGAATTGTCCATAACCCCTGAGGGCCTGACACTAGATGAATAACCTACCAAGTTTGAGGCATTATCATAAGGGACTGAGGCAGTTTGTTCTGTAAAAAATATTACTGACACCCAATTTCCATAACCCATGTCACAAGCTTGTACTGCACAGAATACTCAACAAGCACCAATCTTCTCCAAGCTAAAGTCAAGTTTTGCAGACACAGTGCAGATGCACAGCCTCTGCCACCCACTGGTATTTTTCTTCTTTTGTTTTAAACCATCCCATGCAATTAAAAATGTACTGTAGATATTTTATTATAAATGCAATGGAACACCATACATTCTCCATTTTTAATAAACAATTTTGACAAAATTCAACACAAGAATTATATATACGACGAATTCTTGTGTGAAATTTCTCTTGTTATGAGAATGTAAATATTGTATTTGAATGGGAATTAACATTTCAAGCTAACTGCATTTTGTCTTAGTGAAGAGGTTCTTATCTTGGTTTTGTGGTTTTGTTTGCTCAGTTTCCTTGTTTGAACTCTGTACTACTTCCTGTGCCAAAAATCTAATCCTGCGCTTTAACAACAGCATTGCCACCTGTAGAGGCCGCCTCTCATTTGAGGACATTATATAACAGGACAAGGTTCAATTCACTTATTTTTCCTTGAATTTGTCAACATTCAAATATAGAACATATGTAAACTCTGGCATGTGAGATTATCTAAATACCAGAGGAATAATTGAGAATACTTAGTCAGTTATCTTTAGTGTTTTTATGGGAATTTTTAACACATTGAATCAAATGTGAATTGATCCCTGTCTTGTTACTGAGGCACTTTACTGAAGTCATACAGTTTAAAATGCATTCTGACCTGCTGTGTTCACTCATGAGCCACCATGGGAGGATCATTTTAGCGCCCCACACAACAATCAAATAGTCTCATATTAATCCTTAGGAAGTGTAGGACAAGTATTATGAAACATCCTAAATTCCATTCTGAAATGTGTTGATAATCCAAACTAATTAATTTCATGGTTGATATGATCACAATGCATCATTAACTGTATGGCTTCAGTTAATTGTTATCAAGTATTTCTTGTTTGTTTTATATTGAATGGACTGTTTGGGTTTGTATTTATGTCTGTTTCTGTCAATAGAGTTTTCTATTTCAATGTACCAAAAAAGATTGTATATAAAACATCTCAACAGAATACTGTGTCACTTTTTCATATTTTTTCTGCCTTTTGAGCAAAATGAAAGTGATGATAACTCTTTCTTGAGCTGAAGACTGAAGACCATATTTGACCTTAAAAATTAAAAGTTATTCCTTTCAGAGAACTGGTCATTAATGTGATGGGAAGTGTGAAAAATTAGTGGAAACATAATAAAACCTGTGGTCATAACCTGGGGTATAATTCAAAATTATGCTTTTTAAATTAAATATGAATTCTTTATGTACCAGAGATATCCTACAGAAACATAAATTACATTAAAACAGTTGAATATGCATAATTAAGATTATTTGAAAAAACAAATTACAGACATCAGTGATCACATTTTTACACTTTTGAGATACACTGGTACCATGCAGGAATGTGGCTAAACATTTCTCACCATGTCTTTATAGTTGGGGTAGAAGGTCTGGTCAATAAGAGGGAACTTATCTGAACCGAGCCTCTTCTGGTTATTGATCAGCTGGGCAAACTGGAAAAGAGAGAGAGGGAGAGAGAGAGAGAGAGAGAGAGAGAGAGAGAGAGAGAGAGAGAGAGAGAGAGATATGAATTTGGTGAAGTATTACACATTCCTGATAAAACATGATTAATTAGTGCATGTATGAAAATTCATATATTATTACTTCTTCACTGTCATAATATTCATTATTACAGTCCTCTTCTACTGTTTTTTGACCAATGGCAGGGCGTGACATGAAAATGTACAATGAAGAAACTGACATCTACAGCTACTTGCTATGTTACATAATACTTCCCACATCTTTTCAATGTAGGATGTGTTTAATAAAATGTTGTAATCGTGATCACAATTGTGGATTAGTCCTGCTTAAAACTGCTTACCGCCCAGGGTTTGTCGCTGAGGTTGTAGATGGACTCCAGTGAGTTGATGGAGGGGACACCTGCATACTGCAGACCAATGATCATGTTCCTGAAGTCTTCGTTCTGGGCCATGCTGAAGGCGTGCTGGCGCACCAACACAAAGTCAGGCTTGAATGACCTGGTATGGCAGCAAAATGGGAAATAAAGAGGGGTAAGGGTGAACTCATTGGGTGAAAAAAAATCTCATTTTTATCCTTCTGTGGCATTAATATTTCCATGGCTTCTTTGCAGGAATGATCAGATTTAATATGCTATTTTTAATTTTTATTTGTTTTCCTACATAGCTATTCCATGCTGTTTACCTGGTTGCACAGCCAAGAGTCAAACAATGGAACAATAATTTAAAATCATATCTTTTGTGGCTAGCTAAGTCCAGGCTTAGTTGCTTAGTGTCAGGCTAAGGGGTCAAGGCCTGGCTATACTTCCAGTTTTTATCAAAGGAGACATCTTTGGATGGTAGCTGTCACTGACTTGCATATCTGAGTGGGAGAGGGTGAGAGGATGGCATTTAAGAAAGGTCACTGGACAGATTAAGAAGTCAGGCTTATTTCCTAATGTTGCATTGAAAAACAAACACAAAAACAAAAACAAAAACAAAAATTAGATAACAGAGTCTCGTGTAAGAATGAAAAATGGATCTCCTAAGGTTTGTTATTAAGAACTCAATCTGGATTGCTTTGTACAGGAAGATCTTTTTTGTCTGAGCAACTAAATGCATACTGGCCCTTGGTGAAAGGAAGCCTCAAGCAGGCAACTTGTTTTTTTGTTTGTTTGTTTGTTTTATTTACAAAGACACCCCTCTATCTTAATCATATGACTTGTAAAACCAAATTATTTTACAACCTTCCCTGTGACAGTAAAAACTGGGCAAATTGGTGTATGTATTATCTAGATCTCTCTCAGGATTCATTGTTGGGCCTTGTAATCTTCCTCAGAGGAAGATTACAATGGGTTGGTACATGATTTTAGAGAATGGTTTCCAGTGCTATTGAATGTTGCATGGCAGTACGGAACAGTTACTTGAAAATATGTTTCCAAATCAGTCTGGGTTGTGTGATTTTTTATGTGTGGGCTCCCTGTGAAAAAGATTGAAAACCACAGTGCTAGCTCTAAGGGTGAGGAGCAAGATGTGATTAGTGGGTTATAGGGAAAAACAATATTCTCAGTTCAGTGAAACAGTGATGGTGATAGGGTGTGACTCCTGTTGGTTTTCCTTTTGTCTCTGTATGTGTGTGTGTGTGTGTGAGCAAGAGGGAGAGAATGTGAGGAAAGGCAGGGAGACAGAGAGAGACACAGAGAGGAGAGGTGTGAGAAAAGAGAAAGAGAGAAGAAATACAGAGTGTAAGAGAGAGAGCTGGACGAGAGTGAGAGAAGAGAGTAAACTCTGGCACAGTCTGACTACCACCAACTCTTCATGCTTTGAGAATACTAATCAGACGCTTCAAGAAACTGAAAGACAAGGGTGCAGGGGGGCACAACAATTAATGTGTATGTTCATGCATGTTTTGCATGTGTGCATGCATGTGGGCATAGACACACATTTGTGTAATTTGCTAATGTACTGCAAAACTGCAATATTCTCTCTTTACTGGCACAAAATGGTAAAGATCAAACTAGACATGACCTTCAATTTAACACACTGAATCATCACTTGAGAAATACTGTGCAAAAGCGTTACCAGTGATGCCAGGGCCATTCAAACTTGTTTTTGAACTGTGTACTTCACTGTGTTTTTTTATGTACTTTGTATTTCAAATCTTTGTCCAATGAGTCTCATGAGTGCAATTCAATGTTTTTTTTTCTTCTTTCTTTTAGAAACACCTACAATGGGAGAGCCTCCTATAATGGACAGGGAATTCAGATAAAATGATCCAATCCAATTTGCTTTGTGAGAAACACAACCCAAGTAAAAGCACATCTACAGCACCTGGTACAGAATTTTACATTGCTTTCCTGTTAGGAGCTTGCTGTGTTTATGTACCAAGTGTCTGGTTGAGCATACGGTATTTAACCATGCATGTATTAAAGAGATTAGCAAATGTTCAAAGAGTAAGCCAAAATGGCTAAATTCCATCTGCAGTCACATAACATCTTCATCAGCTTACACTGTATGTATGTAATAGCTAATTTAACCCTGCTGTGCATTGCTGCTCCCATTTCCATGCAGTGTAATGATGATGTTGTTGTGCTGGTTCACAGCCACTGACAACGAGCCACTCCAGTGACACATTCTCCAGCAGAGTAATGCTACTGTTGCCGTGCAGAAGAGGACAGGTGAGGATGGAATCAACAGTGAATCATTGTTTCTATTCATATGATTCAGAAAAACAACCCAGTACCTTGGGCTAGGGTCACTGTTGACTGTATGTTTGTGTGCATGCGTGTGTATGTGAGAACATGTGTGGCCCAACCCCTCATAAACCATAATTACAGGGTAGACATGGTGCTATTCAGACAACGTCTGCCCTCTTCATTTCCTGTTGGTTTTGCTGGTTAGTGAACACTGGGATTTACAGTGTTGCTTAATCACTGACAGAGTCTTCAGCTACGACACTGGTTGATGTCTGCTTGGTTTGTGGTGTGTGTGTATATTCATATGTGACTGTATTCGTGTATGCTTGAGAAAGTACTGTGTGTGTGTGTGTGTGTGTGTGTGTGTGTGTGTCTTTGTGCACATCTGCCTGCCTGCTTGTGGGTAATGGTTGTGGTTACATATCTCTGCACTTTTTCCATTGATCAGAGTCTGTAGTAAACAAGTCCATACATCATTTCCTGGAGCTTTCGGAGGTTATAGTGTCTGGTCCCACAGAACAGTGGTCATTGCTGCTGCTACAGTCAGTTAATTTACCTCTGAGAGTATATAAAAATCAACACCATGCCAATGCTTATCTAAGTCAAAACCCATCAGAGTTCAATAGGTGGGCCCTGAACACTCAAGAGTGTGGCTGTGCATGTGGACAAGCCACTCATAAGCAGACCTTCTTTTACTGACCTGACCACTTTGGTCCCGCTCCTAATGACCTGCATATCAACGTTGCAGGTCCCATTGGAGTGAGAGACAAGGTTGATCTCTGAGAACTCAGCCTAGAGAGAGGGAGAGAGCAACTGATTATCAGCCACTTGTATCAGTCACACTTACTAAGTGCTATCATACATTTTGAATAAACAGGGAGCTCATTATAGAAGAACTGTTAGCAAGTTCAAAGTATTTGGACTGAGGTAAGTGGAGGAGATGAGAGGAAACAATATCACAGTATATACCTTGCAGGATTCTGTTTTCATGTAAAAGTGTAGTCTCATTTGCAATAAAATAAATACAGATTCAGATTATCCTGGATATTATACACTCCAATAAAACAGCTGGGTTATACTAAATCTACCAGAATACTGAGGCATGTATAGTCCTTATCCCATGTACTGTACATGGTTAGCTGCGATGTGCGCCTTTGTTTCTGACACTTTCTTGTTCTTGTATTTCCTTGTTTTGGTGTCTTTTGTTTTTCTTGACTACTTTGTTTTAGAAACGTATATGGCTATAACATTTATTTTCAATGGTAATACTTTTAATATCCTGTTATTAAGTATGAGTTATTGCCCAGGATATTGTGTATATAAAAACATACTTTGGTGTGGCTAGTGCAGTTTTTCTGTGATTCATAACTGCCTGTCTCTATGGTGAGACTTGAGGTCAACATCCATTAGGTGTAAAACTATTAGTGAAACTCCAGGGAATTAATCATTTCACATTTAGTCAGCAGATATTACAAAATAATGTTGTGATTTACTAGTCAGATGATTCATCTGAGCTTCATTGGTCATCTCAATAAACTTTATTTTCAACTTTATTTGCTCATACATAGAACCATAAAAACATCAAAAGGTTATATGGTATGCGGCTGTATATTTTGACCATTATGTAAACTTTATGCACAGTGTCCCTGCATTATACAGATGCAGCATATTGAAGTTCTGCTGATTAAACTTGTGCAATATTGTTTGTTTTTTTAAAAAAATGGCAAGTCATTTCAAATTAGCCAGCAGAAGTGTATGTTTTGAAGATGACAAACAGAAACAGTTTAGAGAATGACTTGGCAGTTTCACTGAGACAGACAGGGTTGCAACACGAGAGTGTCATAAATTCATCCCTGAGACACAGTGATTGTGATATCTACAGTATCATCTCTTCCCTCTAGTTCTCTGATCATGAGACTGTTTGTTCCAGGATCTGAATGCTATGAAAATAATGTCGTGGAACACATCACTCCATGATCTAAGCAGTGCTACATATAAATGAAAGACAAACTGTTCATTTAACTCTCACCCTAACCATAAGGTGAAAATTTGGCCTCAATTTTGGCATACAATGCTCTTGCACCCAATCATTTTTTTGTAACTGTAGTCAACTGGACCTTCATTCCTTTGCAAAGTACTAGTTTAAGTACTAGTTTTACTTCTGGGTTCTGACTTACTTTTTAGTAACTGGTAACCTAGTAAGCAATAGGCAACTAGTGTTTATTAGTAACCAAGGATAGACTGTTTATTGAAAACTTATTAGTTCACTAATGTCTCTGCTTCTCAGTAACAGTGTGTGAATAGGGTGTCAATTCAATTTCAGATCCTTTTCAAACATTTATTAAAGGTTCTGCAACATTATGGTCAACTCTACAATAAATGTTATACCTGCTCCACTCTGATGTCGTAATCACCAAGGATCTTCTTACCCCGAAATACTTTGGCCCTGGAAGGAGAAGAGAAGAGAAGAGAAGAGAAGAGAAGAGAAGAGAGAAAAAATATGGTCAGGAGTCACTCAGATCTTTGTGATGATCAAGAACATGGTTGAGGCTTTTTCCTGTTAAAACCTTGTTTTTTAGGAACATCAGTTCTCTCTTGTATTATTGTTTACCACCCACCCATCCATTCATATACATATATACATTCTTTATCTCTTTTTCTAACCCTAACCACTTGTTGGGACACTGCAAAGTTGCCCTGAGATCAGTGTTTAAGGTTAACTTCACTCTAAACTCTAGAAGACATGGCTGTTCCCAGGTTGTTATCGCTCCAGATTTTGTGCTTACAGATACTAGATCTACAGTTCAGAGAGTCCTGATGGTTAAAGCCAAAGCTGTGTATTACCCATCTCAGTTTCAGGTCCTCATTAGTGCATCCAAAGCTGTTTCTAGTGTATGCTGCCCTCTACTGGACATTTCAGTCACAGTGGAGGGCATTAGGGAAAGAAAATGGATGCCGCTTGAGTACCTTTTAATGGCCAAACTGTCTATGCATTTTGATGAGCTATTCAACAGCTTAGGATGTTAAGCTGCCGATTAGTGTGGTCATACCACACTGTTGTGTTAATGCATGGAAATGCTGAATTTCCATTAAGGCTGTAATTTCCAAATACAAATGGTGTAGTTTCCAATTTCCAAAATACAGCTGCAAGCGGAAATTTGGGGGATCCAAGCACCATCAGCACAAGCTGACAATGACTTAAAGGACAAGAATCAGAAATCTGGTCTCATTTGTTTGGATGAAAGGACAAATGGACATATACCAAAACATGAAAAAATTGTGTTAAAATTTATTAGGCCATTGTCTGTTTTAATAAAGTTAGATGCCAACATTGCTGTCTAATAATTGATGTCAGAATAGGCCACTGATCCAAATCTGAACTCAGGCTAGTTTGAAAAATGGATTAGGTGAAATTTAGTCCATTACCCTTGTGGCCCAGAGACATCTAACAATCCCACTGAACTTATGCTGCTGTACTTGAACTGCTTGGGAGTCATCCCATGTTCTCCTCAGCACCGAGATATCCATTATCTAAAAAATTAGTGTGTCACTTCAGTTAGCACATTGATGAAGGCAGTCCAATGATGAAGTCATAGGAGGCCACTGATCAAAATAGGATGTCATATCTGAAGCTTTTTGAAAATGGGACTTGATGAGGTTTGAACCACAACCCTTGGGGTTCAGAGACAGCTGACTAACCCATCAAGCCAATGTTGCCTCTGTCAGACTTTATTAAAGTTTGATTCAACAAAATGACGTGGACCAAGCTGGGGCATTACTGTCAGGTGGTATATGATGGCCAGGTTAATAATACAATGGAAGTGATTGAGGCTCCAAATACCTCAATGGATTTTATAAGTCAAAAACCACTCATCAGAATAAGCACATGTGGTTTATCACTATGGTATTCAAGAATGTTTTCAAACTGGAATGGAGCTGGAACTGGAAAGTATTTTCCAGTGACTAGGATAGGCATACAACAGCTGTCAATGGCAATTGGGTTGCTGCGACACCCCCTATTGGCCAAATGCCATCAAGTCTGGCATGCAGCCCAGCAGTTTAAGCTTCAAATGTTGACAATAATTCAAATGTTAGTGATAAATTTCAGAGAAAAAAAAATCAAACATGGTTGTACCGATTGTTCAGGTGTACTGTCAAATAGTTTGGTGAAGTTTGATTTGATTGATTTGCAAAACAGAAAATGTTGTGCATACAGTACAAATAACAGTATGTGTTGAGTAGAACTGCGGACTCACCGTCTGATCTTAACAACATTTGTAAAATGTGATATTGAGAGACTAAAAAATTGGTCAAATATTGCTGCAAGTGGAAATTGAGGTATCCACGGTTGTACCGATTGATGAATTGGACCAAGAACATGTGAAAATATTTCACACTCATTCTGAGATATAAACATTTTATAGCACCACCTCTAGTTAGAACTGGAAGTGGACATTAGCTAATACTATACTTAAGAAAATGTGTTTTGAGTTTTGCATTTATCTGACAAATGAGTGATAAGTCACGTCAGTTTTTTCACATAAACTTTGCAAACCATTTGTAGGTGAATGGTATAGAATATCAACAACAAAAGTAACTGCCACAATCAGGAAGGTTACCATAATACATTAGACAAATTTGGTGTCACTTGGGCAAAATTTCTAGAAAAAGCAAAAAATCTATTTTGGACAAAATGTAAAACTGTTGTTGCTACCACTCATTTTTCAAAAGATACGGGCCAAAATGTAAATATGTTGTTATAGCACCACCATATGGCAAGCTGGTATAATTTTTATTGCCCGATTAGTCACTGCAAAATTTGGTCGCTGTAGATCTTGCAGTTTTGGACATCCAGAAACTGTTAGCAGAAAAGAATGAAAAAAAAAGAATCAGTCATCCGAGTAATCATGATAATAAAGTAAAGATTCCAAGTCAACAAACAGGTGGGCTTAGGGAGAATAGGTCACAAAACAGACTGGCAAATGCACAGGAAGAGACAAGCAGAAAGAGGTTGTAGCAACAAACTGCTCATGACATTCATTTTATGCCACACTGTAAATGAATCAAAGAGAATTCACACTGTATCCATCATCAACACAGCCTGTAACCCTCAAAAGCCATAACCTCTAGCTGGAAGAGTAACAAAGAATTTTTAAGTCCTGATTGACAGTGAAAACAAAGGCCATGAAACTATATGCCAGTCAAAACAATGTAATCCTATAGTCCATTTCATATAGCTCAGTCCCTGTAACACATTTTTTCTCATTCATTCAAGTAATTCAGGCCAGCTGGTCCTGAAACCCCTTTGAATCATCTGTTGAAATAATTTATGCTCCTGAAATATCAAATAATGTGTTGGCACGTGTTCCATCATTTCACATTTAACTTAATTTATGCAGGGTGGATCTTCCCGTCTCTGCCCTCCATTAAAATTGTATAAGATTCCCTCCATATAACCTCACAGGACCTTGTGGAGCACATCACGGAGGCTTCTGGCTCGTTAGTGTGGTTTATTAGAATCAGACCATCTGCGAGGGAAGGACTCTGAGGGTACGATCCTGCAACATCCACACTATCAACAGCCACACCAGCAAAACTGGCAACCACAGAATTACATCAATATATCTTTTTCAGTCCCTCTGGAAGTCTCCTTTCTTCTTCTTCTTCTTCTTCTTTTTTTTTTTTTTTTTCAAAATTAACACTTCTTGCAGTAATTGCAAGGACTTACAATTGTTATCTGACAGTGGCCATACTTTTATGTCTCAAAAATGTGTTCTGAAAAATCACAGGATCACTAGTTTCACCAAGCTGCCATATTTGTCCATTGCCTTGCAACTTTCATCACTCAAAAATTTCTCTGCAATTTCTCAGACAAAGACGGTGCAAAAGACAGTGCATAATCAAACATCTCTAGGAACCTTTAGCAATTTAGCTATGGATGGGTCTAGGAGCAAATGAGGCCCCCAGTTCAGTTTCTAATACCAGTGTATAGTTCAGTGTGTAATGCCAGAAAACACCCTTACCGAGGCCAATACAATAATGGCCAATTATAGTGTTCTACAGAAAGGCAGCTGATGTAGCTTCCCAGTTTAATTCTACCTAACAATACAATGTAGCTGTCAGATAGCAGAACACATCCTGTCCAAGTATGAATATATCTAACAGAGCTGTACGAGAGTGCCTGAGAGAGGGTTTTCGTGGGACAGCGGTGTTTGTCTGAAAAGGAAAACAAAATATGTGTATTAAAAATTATTGATGTGGCATGACAACTCCTTTGTACAGACTGTTGTTTCCTTTACAATGCATCTTTTTCTTCAAAAGACATGTGCTGTACAATGCAGAGCCCTGCAATGTCTGTAGCAGAACATTTTATCCATCCCAGCTGCATAACAGGTAACCTGATGGTCTGTAGCCTGTGGTATAGGCACTTCATCAGTCTCACTCAAATTGTGAACATTTCATCCTACAGCACCGTGAAATACCACGAACACTGAAGACAGACCCTGCTCTTTCATCTGAGACATGACTAGCATCCATTTCAGGTTGGAGAGGAGGATATTTTAACTTTGAATACAGTTTATACAAAACGCATCACGAGAGGCTAGGTCTGCTCACATAAGCCTGCAGTAACCAGTACTGCTACTACGTGTTATATTAACGTGTGCAAATTGTTTGAAACCAGTATTTTCTGTAGTAATGCAAAAAAAAAAAAAAAAAAAAAGGGGAATTGGGAGTGCTGAGTGTGTCCTCAATCAGGAAAACAAGAATCAGGTGCTCTTTAGTGAGGTTTAGATCAATGGAAAATATATATTTAAGTTCATCAGGGCGCACTCTGATGAAGGCTCTTGAAGCTTAAACGTGTTGGTCAGAAGCCAGGTTTTTACATCATACTTAGCCATGTAATAATAAAGTTTTTATTTTTTATTTATTTATTTATTTTTTTAACATTTCTTTAACAGAACTATGTGCCTTAAATGTTTTTTGTTTTTTTGTTTTTTTTAAGGTTTGTTGGTCATATTCTACACAGGATGTTTATTTAACAAGGAGACAAACTAAAAATATGTTTTTTAGTATTTTTTTTTGTCATGTGTATTTTGATGTTATTGGAAACAAATGCACAGGCCTTGCCCTAGTAGGTCATTTTCCTGAACTTAACATATAGCTTCCACTGGTGATTTAAAACAAACTACTTAAAACCATCTATCCTCCCTTCTTACAGTATAGTGTTGTTGAAAAGCCTGAATCTGACAGAGCCTCAACACATTGTATTTTATCCAATTTTGACTTTTTACTTTAGGAATTGTAAAACTTGACCAAAAGAAGCAAAGCAAATTCTAGCAGACTGACAGAGAAACCCTGGATCTTGGGCAAACGGGAAGAAACAGATGACCAGATGCTGAATGCAACCTTTCCAACCTTCAGGCACATTTGGTGCAATAGCTAATTATTCCACACACTACAGATGAAAAATCTACATGATACAAAGATGCTGGTGAGTTGAAAGCATTGCACTGATGTAGAATGTAGCAGGGATCAACACTTTAGAGAGCAGTTTTCTGTGGAGTTCTTTGAGAAATTAAAAAAAAAAGGCTAGAACTGCTGTCACAGTTGCTAAAAAAAAAAAAAAAAATCTCTGTATTATGTAGACATAGATGCAAGACTTCAGTGATGGAGCAAATTAAAATGTGCTGGTCATTCTACTTAGCTGAAAGAACAAATAATATATCTTAAAATAGGTTAGGGGCAATATAATTTAATTACACAATCCCAAACTGTCCACACGCTTTTGCACAAGTTTCTATAGTAACTGCAGCAGGTCTATTTATTTCCTGGGGCAATGTGTGGGTGATATTAGGATTTAGCTCTCTCTAACTATTATCCGACTACTACAAAGAATAACTCAGAATACAGAGAGGCAGAGTAAGTGAGATAAAGGTGAATTTGAAAGGCCTGATTCTCTGTGATCCATTAGCTTAGGAGCTGGAGCGGACACATTTGGAATAAGCATATAAGGAATGTAGTTTGGTTGGGGCTGTCTTGTCTAGATAGTTAGCAATAATACAGTTTTAATAGATTAAAAAACAGCATGCTATTTAAATAAACTGGTATAGAGATTCGTATCTAGAATTTGACCAGATATGATATGGACATCACCTTGATATTTTCCCTGTAATGACATCCATTATAACATCATAGTGACATACCCAACAAAGACTTGTAAGTCACTTAGCAACAGCCATGGTGCTGTTTTGTAGAGCTAACATGGCTTCCCGTGAAAGCAGTCTGGGTGAAGTAGCTGTGGTTCCTCACTAGGGTAAATTCAACAGCTGACTCCATTGTATCAGGGTCATTCAATGCAATCCCAATCTATTATTGATTTACGGAGTCTGAGAGTCTGAGACACCCACAGAGTCCTGTACAAATTAAGATTTCTCAATCAATACAGGGCAGAGAGAGAGAGAGAGAGAGAGAGAGAGAGAGAGAGAGAGAGAGAGAGAGAGAGAGAGAGAGAGAGAGAGAGGAAGAGAGAAAGAGAGAAAGAGAAAAAGAGACAGAGAGAAAATTTGATAGAAAAGAGCTAGCAAACGAGAGGACTATGGTAAATGTTACAAGGGGATAAGTACCAAATTCAGAGGCCACCTGGAGTGAGTGCTGAAAATTATACAGAGAGGACCAGTTAATGAGTATAGAGAGATCTATGTGCAGTGGCTGCAGAATGACGTCAGCTACATTGTTACACTTTGCCTAATAATCAGCTCTGCCATATTCATCAAGCATATTAAGTATGTAGCTGTAATTGTCTTATATAGTGGCTGTCACAATATCCTTGATTTGTAATGCTTTACGCCAAGTCCTTGCTGCCCTGGGTGTAAATACATAACGCAATAGCAGTTTGAATGATAATTCATTATATGCTTTTACACTACCTCCTCTGATCACACAAAACAAAACAATTTGACATTAATAAATATGTATTGAGAGCTCAATTGCTGTAGGGTGGCCAAATGGTCAGATTTTGGCTGAAAATAATCATTGTTTTAAAGTACCCTTGTCAAGCTGTGTTGTACGCAGATAAGGCCCTGAATCACATTATGTGTGACGGCATGAATAGAGAATAGAGGCAGCAATCAGGCTGTAATGATTGCATGAGTGTCAGCTGCCCATAAAGGGAAGTTATACTGCCGTCCTGTTGATGCTCATTTTCTGCTTTCTTCACACTCTCCTCTCTTTTTCTCTGTCCTTTAGCACCTATGTAGTTTGCCCTCCTTCCTTTAAAAGATGTCCCTTTTTTCTCCACCTCCCTTCTTTTTCTGTCTCCCCTTTGAATGCCATTGTGCATTTTTATTAGGCCTGCATCAAAGCTATCATGGCCGGCTCACTGCAAAGACACATCAATGGATGATGCATATATGAACCATGCATAAGAAATGAGTGCATTTGTGGAAATGTTCAGTACATACCTCAAGAGCAATACTGTTTCTATAGCGTTCAACAATCAGAGAATGCTCTACTTAATGGGCACAGCATAGTGATTTCACTGGCACGTTTATTCTGACCTTGGTGTTTTTGTTGTCTCCAGTGGAAGCGCACATCTATAAGCTCCATGTCAAGATTAAAAAGGACAAGCAATACAAGCAGCTTTTGCATCCTCAAGCTAGACAAAACATAAAAGCAATTCCTTTTGCCTTTGAAGCAAAAAATTTCACCACGAACAAACTAGCTGTTTGGCTGTGTCCACCTTTGTTACTGCTTTTCCTCTCTACCTCATCCTAGAGTGGAGACTGAGTAAGACAGGGATTTGAGGAAGGGTACAAGTGCACAGAAAGTGTTAGAGCAGTTCTGTCAGCTCTTGTATGGTGGGTGATGGTCAGAGTCCAATTATTTAAGTGCCCAGTGTGCTATTACTGTAGGTTGGGACTAACTGTGTAAGGACCAGCTAACTATAATACATGGGATGAAAAAAGAGGTGATGAACTGTGTGCAACTCTGCCTTATTAAAAAGCACACAGAGGAGAAAGAGAGGAAAGATGGGAGTGTGTAAACAGGAATGGAATGGGATGCTATGTAAGTGACTGGTTGGATTTGAAACACCAACACAGTACACAGTATGGGCTTGAACCCACTGGATCAATAGGGCACCATGGGCTGAGAGGTTTCCGATACATGTTGGACTGCAGAAAGAGCAAAAAGTCGACAATACAGAGGCAGTGTCAAAGTAATGAAAAAGTGCAATATTTCTTTGATGAAGACAGCTAGAAGACAGTGAACAATATTGGGATATGATGATGAAAATAATGTAGCCTAACAGCACTCAGTCTTGCATTTGCCCTTCAATGTGTGTGAGCATCTGTATGTTTCTATGCGTGTAAGTGTGCAAGAATTAATCAGAGTTGACTGAAGATGAGCTGCATACAAATCTTCAAATCAGCGCTGTTGGCTTGTGTATTTTTCCCTCAGGTGGAGATACCACTGGAACCATTTAGCTGAATTACAAGGAGCTGTAAAATCTCCTGCCATAATCTCCCTTCTCAGCCCTGGAGGAATACAGGTACCCTCCATCAATAGCTGTACATCTAATACTGCAAAACACAAACAACAACCAACAACACAAGGGGTCTACATCTACGAAATCTAAAAGTCATCTAAAATATTTATAGGCTAATATTTTTTAAGGTCAAGGGCAAGGCTGTGACCCAAGGGTGTACCATGGCAGATTTGACTTGGACTGTCAAATTCGACTTCAGAATTTCTTTCATTAGTATCAGGCTCAAGTGTCAATGAAATGAGACCAGTAGATCCCTCTCAGCTGTGCAGGAGGTACACTAGCTAAGGTGGATAGCAAACAATATGTGTTCATTCTGATCACTTTTAAAATTGTTAGCCACAGAAACATTTGGCAGCTAGTTACAGATCATTGACTCGCTTAATGATCAAAATAAAAGCAGCAGTCTGTAAGTCTGTAATAATATGTTGTTTCATCATTTTGATTTCAACAACTATAAACTTATTGTGATGCATTTCTGTTACAAGTAAAAAAAAAAAAAAAAAGGCCTGTGCCATTTGATAGCATATGCTGGGAAAACAAAACTCAGTGTGAACTTGTCCTAAAAATTTTACCTTGTGCAACCAAAAAAACCTTTATGTGGTGGTCCCTGATTTTAACAGAAGAGCAATCATTTCAAACTGTGAATGAAATGTTACAAAGACTTCAGATGGTTGAAAACAGAGATGCCCTGCTGCAGGTTTCTGTATAACATGAAGTACATTAAGTAAATACAACATTAATTTCCAGTTGTACATATTCCACTCAGTTCCCTGCATCATTTAACAAACAAGATAACAAGATGACAGTGTAAGAGATGGGCATGTGTGTGTGTGTGTGTCTGTGTGTGCATGAGGGTGGGTTGCTCTGTTTCTCTGTCTATTTCTGAGTGGTATTATTACATTACTGTGATAAATGGTGGCCTGCAGAGCCATTTATGCTCTCATGTAGACATGCATCCACCCTTACAGATGTGTGTGTGTGTGTGTGTGTGTGTGTGTGTGTGTGTGTGTGTGTGTGTGTGTGTGTGTGTGTGTGTGTGTGTTTGTGCGTGTGTGTGTGTGTGTGTATGTGTATTTGTTGAGTATGTGCCCAATTACAGCACAGCTGCTTCATTTAAAAAAAGACCCTTTTGAGGAACATCCTTAAACTCACAACAAGTCTGATTGTCTTCTTGAGGTTTCACTGATTCCCAACAGCAGATAGTAGGGGCTGTTATGCAAATATGTGTGTGTTTTTATGAGTGCTGCTCTGCTTTGACAGAGAGAGAAAGAGTCCTGGGTATGTGTGTGAGACAGACAAAGAGAGAAGAAAGTGGTTGCGTTTGAGTGTACAGCATAGTGATTGTGCTAGTTGTCCATGGAGAACATGGAGAACTGACAGTAATTGTTTTTATCTTGCTACTATAATTTGACAGCTTCGTTTTCACTCTGTGGTTGAACAGAGGTTTCCACTGCCTAGCCCTCTTGTACCTTCTCTTGCTCCTTGTCCATCCAGCTCATCCTCCACCAGCTCCCAAGATGAACGTCTTAGTTTGTCTCTCAACATCTCATGTGTTTCCTCTTGAACTTTCTTTGTTTTTCTTACTTTTTTCATTATCTTCCTGTGTCTGTGCTCTCATGTTTCCAGAAATGAATGTGGGCTCTTTTAAAGATTTGCACTGGCTGTCATCACACGTTAGGGATGCGCATTTAGATTAATTTTATAACCGAGTAACCTAGCCTGGTCCTACTCGAGTACCCGAGTAATTAGGTTAAATGGGGACACATAAAATCGTTCATATACAGTGCATCAATATACCCCTGTTTAATTGAGGAGAAAACTTTTTTCACAGTCATCGTTATCTTGGTGGTAGACTGCTTTCATGTTTTATCCATGTCCTAGTAGGCTAAATAAAATAAACATGTATAAATGCTCCCTGGTGTGTGTGGTTGAATCCATTTATTAAATAAATCGGTCTCAACCAGTGTTCACGAAGCTGACGGAATAAGCTTCAGTCTTCAGTGTGGATGTGCATAGCCAAGTAGGTACCCTCTCTCTGAAAATTGAAAATGTATATCTATCTAGATGTTAGACTAAATTATTTATTTGCTAGCTCAATCATGTTGTTACTATAGAATATCTGCTGGAATTTTTTTTTCATGGACCGATAGTTATAGCCTACTTCTGCCGACTTCTCAGTCATTTTTAATCTAACAGGTGCCGTGAAAGCGACACCGCTCATCTTTATCTACAACCAACTTATATGAACAGTTATATTTAAATATAGCCTACTGCTTCCCAGTGTCGGCACTACAACAAACATCTGTCTTTTCATAAACTCACCGGCAGATGTTTTATTTCAGCTGGGGTTGCGTTACTCCAATTTAACGTCAGCTCCGATTAATGTGGCTAAGCAGCAAAAGTAACGACAGTAAGCAGTAACATTAAGGCTGAACAGAGTTATAATAATTTCAGCCCCACCTTTCGGGGGCTTTTGCTAATCACCTTTTCAGGCTGTTATCAATTTACCGCTGAAAGAAAGACGACAGTTTTCCCTGATTTGTCGATTTATTAAATGTCCATTTCAATGTACAGATGCAAACGAATTGACAAATTAATTAAATCAATGGTCTTGGCAACTCATAAAGACTAAACAAATTAATAAGGATTAATAGGCTGATTAATAACTGATTACATTAGCACATTAATAACAATAACAAAGTTATAGCCGCACATCTCCGTGAAAAATCTTACAGGTAGGCTAGCTACTGTCCGTGGTGCTGACTCCACATTTCATTCTCTATAGAAATTAAAGCTCCATAAAAGTCACGGAGGATCTTGTTTAGCTCTTCTTTCCTTACAGGTGAGAAATCAGCTGTTTGCCCGGTGTTTGTCAGGTAGTCTTGTAGACATTTGACGGCCCAAGACGTTGACCGGGCCGTAGCCGGCTTCATTTCCTGACCTCTCCAGCTGATCCAGCTCTTCACTCGTCACTCGCGTATCTCTCCTTTTTCTCCTCTGTCTTGTCTTCCTCGTTCAGCCATTCATCCAAACTTAGGTCGCCAAACAAATGAAAATCAACAACAAAACGGCAGCGAACAAAGCTGACAGAGGCTTTTGATGCGGGTTTCAGTGAAACGTTTCGCGTTGCCATGGAAACCACACAGACTCGGGAAATAGCTAATATTGTGGGAGGAGTAATATGTTCAGTGATGAGTTTTTTTTTTTTTTTTTTTTTTTTTCATTTGAGCACAGCTAGCCGAACTCAATTGCTCATTTGAGCACATTCTAAACGTCTGATTGACCAATCAGATTGCTCGGTTGGATCTACGTGTTGTAGAAATGTAGTTTGATCCTAACTGGGCACTTTTGTATGCCGCGGATAACCGAGTAGTAATTTGTAACCGAGTAGCAAATTCTCCCCTCGGATAGTCAGGTACCCGGTTAACCCCGCCTGTCCCTATCACATGTGAGGACTTGTAAATTAGCCTAATTGCATCTTTGCTATATAACTGCTATCTGTTTTGAGTGCCACAAAATTTAGAATTAGCCAATAGGGTGGAACCTGCGTTGGTGTCTTGTGACTGTTAACACCAGGTAACATTCGCTCATTAGCTACTTTAGCCAGTTTTGTTTGCTTTGTTACCCACCAATATTGCATGGTTAAGGTTAAGAAAAGATCATGGTAAAGGTCAGGAAAAGGTTCATCATCATGTTTACATTTAGGGAACAATCATGGTTACGGTTAGGAAAAGGTTCATCATCATGTTTACAGTTAGAGAACAGTCATGGTTACGGTTAGGAAAAGGTTCATCACATGATTAAGGTCAGGAAAAGGTCATTGTTAATTTTTATTAAAAGTTAGCTAATGTTCATTAATATCGGCTAAAAACGAACAGCTCTCACCTGAGACAGGACTCACATCATAAGTCTGCAGAACAAGAAAAACATGACTTGAAAACATGACATTTAAATGTATTTCTTCCTGATGACTAGAGTTACACGGCCAAACAATGATCATCAAATATATCCCATGATTGCTCAATTCAACAAAAGGTAGGCTACTCCAAAAAGACGAAAATGAACATCCTTATTTCTGTCTGTCTGTCTACTGTCTGTCTTTTTATTTCATTATTAGACCACTCCAAAAAAGAAAAAGGATATAAGTGTCTTCATCTGTGAATAAAATATTAATTCTTCGCTAGACATTTCTGCTGTAATTAGCTAAGTTAAGTATGTCTTTATTATTTCTGTGAATTCTGTGTATCGGTGGCAGACACCTGCTAAACTTGCAATCCCATGGTCGTTGATATAGGTTGATAAAAGTCATAATTGATCCCTTTTTTAAACTTCACAAAATGACTGAAGGATATGACAAAAGAATTCTTGTAAGGCAGGATATGTTCTCAAAGAGGCTTGGCAATGGGTGAAGAGTTCACAAGCTGAACTCTGACTCAATTCAAAGTGCTGTTTCTCCCTAAAATCAAGATATATGCCCTGTCAGGATACAAGCCCTACAGCCACTTGAGGCTTTTAAGATTAAGAGAGCGGTGTACTGAGTTTTAAAGGATATTGGGCTTTCCATTCCTGCAGAATGTTTTATTTATTGATTCAGTTGAAAGGCTGAAAGGGATCCTAAGTTGGTTTAGACAAACACTGGTACAAATTGTGGAATATTTTCCAAGCTAATGGGTACAGTGTATCTTGCATTAGGAGTGCTTAAAAATCCAATGAATTCATCTTGTGATGGAGCAACAGTGCAGTGGAAGGATATCACACCTCTGAATGAGATTCTCACAATGGTTACACCTGTACTTCACACAAATATTGTAATGTTGTATTTCTGGTACAGTATCACCAGTGTAGTGGGCGGGACAATTCCATCCCAGGGTAGCGGTGATATATAGCATTTCACAGGCAGAGGACTTTGCCACACAATCTCAAAGCACCAAATTCACACTTCTGATCTTGGAATGACAGCCTTGTACTGATTCATCTCTTAGTGAGGTGAAAGAAAGGTGAGAGTCATCTTTCTTGTCTAATGGTGGGTTGAGACAGAGTATCTGTCTGCAGAAAGAGGAACATCAGATAAATCATTGCAGACAACCCTGCTGTGGCTTGACATATATGAGACTTTATGTGCACTTTATCTACCTGGGCGTCTAGCTGCCGGCCCAGGTGTTTGTCCTGCTGCCTGTCTACGCTCAGATTCACATGCCTGCCCTATTTAAAATGCAAACACACCTGCATATATCCATATGTATAGTAGAGCCACACTCAAGCACACAGACATAAACATACACAATCTCTCAAGGACTAGTTCAAGGTTAAGTTTTGAGAAACTCATCCACAAAATGAGTTGTCACTGAAGCAGCACTCTAAAACAGAGTGAGAGCCAAAGTTTAAGATCAATCCACATCCCTTTCTTACTGCTTTATATTGCATTTAATTTGCATAAGAACAGCACTGAAAGAGAAAAATGGTCCCAGCTCAGGATCCCTTTTTTTATGTATTTCCACACTGATATGAGAAGATACTTGAGTCCAGTCATTCTCTTAATGGCTATGATAAGAAGAAACAATAAAAAACAAAATCCCTGTAACACAACAAATCAGTCTGTGTTCTGTTGCAGTGCATCTAATCTAGGCATCACAAAAAAGAGCTGTCAGAATAGATTAATACAACAACTGACCTTGTGTGGTGGTGAAATGTTAACCCTGACCACCCCCCTAGTCCCTTACACACACAAACACATCACGTACACGTACAGACAACTCCACAGACACTCAACACTTTTTGCTTGCCGCACTGTTATTATCTGTAAAACCGTCATCACTTCATTTATTGTTTCTGCTTTGTTTAGCACTTGCATGATGTACTGCTGCTGTGTTTGTGGTTTTTGTGTGGCATGCCTGTTTGTGTGCGCGTTTCTGTGTCCATCGCCCACACGGCCCGTTTGTCGTGACAGTGCTTGGAGTGCAGTGTTTAATTTTAGAGGGAGAGAGGATGAGAGAGAGAGAAAGAGAATGAAAGAGATGAAAAGTGCTGATCCACCTATTGGCGCTGTGCCTAAGGGGACAATTCACAAACAAAAGGTACAAGGCAACCATTGCCAACAGGAAGGGAAGCAAATGCAAGGGAAGCTATTTAGTATAGGAGACAGTGGTAGCCATCTTTGATATTGCATTTAGGGTAAAACAGCAGGTGTTTTTTTTTTTTTTTTTTTTTTTTTTGCAACACTTTGGCATACAAATTCTGTTCACTTTTCAGACACTGAGAGGCTCATGGAATAGCAACCATCTGTTTCAGAGACAACACTCTCACACCAACATACTGGTTAAAGAAGGATTTCATAGTTGTTGCAGTATTAACACATTTTATAGACTAACAGTATGCAGGCATGCAATTTGTGCTCAGTATTCTGCAAATGTGTGCTTTTTTTTTTGTCAAAGATTAGTTTTAACATGTCTTTTGGGTGATCGGATCACAAGTGGACAGTGCAAACTACAAATGTAAATGACTGCAAAGGCACATTATGATCTGATCACTCTAACCACTTGCCAAGGAGGTCTGGGACGTGTTTGACCACATATCATCTGTGGTGTAAACACTGATGCCTCCTGATGTGTCCCTGACAAGGACATACTGAATAAAGTGATACAGGAAATAACAGAATCTGAACAGAAGTAGTCAGCTAAGGCACTTTCAAGATGCATAATAAAGACAGGTGTGAACGACGATGTGTCTCAGCTGTACACTTGTGTTCAGATCACCCGAAACACGTGTTAAAACCAAGTGTAAACAGAACAACCTGAGAAGACTACTGCTGCAAGTCTGAAGGTCAAATCACATCTTTTTAGATAACATGTCAAAGGCAACAAGAGTGAAATGTTATACTTTAGGAGGCTACTAGTTTAACAGACAATATTATATTATCAATTTCCATGTCTATGCTTGAGTATAAGTTATGTTTCAAGTTGAGGTTCTACTGTAGTTTTTTTAAAATCATACTATAATCAATTAAAAAAATTCCCCTTCTCCATCCCTGCTCTGTAAAAGCAGGTGTACCCAAAATCTCCTGTTTGGACAGGTAAGCAATTCAATAATGACAAGGTCCTCATCGGAGGACGAAGTTGACTCCACGTTTTTTTCTCCATGTTGAATGCTCTCCTGCGCGCTGCAGGATTCATATTTCGCAATACGCACATTCGCATTGCTGATTGGTGTGAATAGCTAAAGGTGAAATTTTCACCAGTGAGTTTTTTCACACTTTCGTTACACTATTTCACTACGCATGTCGGTGTGTAAGAACCTTAAGTTTGAATGCTCATTTTAAGTTCACATTTCCCTTATCAGTGGTGGTAATTTCCTTTCCGTTTTGGTACACCACTGCTAAATGAATACTGCTAAAACCTGTATCCACATGAACTTCCTAGCTTAATGTTGCATAATGCAAGGATGGACAGTATGGGGTCAAATGTGAAACTAAATCAACAAATATTCTTTTGTGTACTTTATGTTGATATTGGTTTAATCTTTTCAGCTCAGGACCCACCTGCAATTTTTATAGCTTTGTTTTGCTGTACCATAACCCGATGAATCCATGGTTTATCTGTAGGACATGTGGTTCAAGACGCACATCACTAATCCAAGCATTTGTAAGGGCTATAAGATATACTCCCCTGCTCAACAACCACTCCTAACCTAAAATATTATGGTAATAAAAGCTTTGGTAATTTAGTGTACCAACGCACAGAGCACCATCAATCCTATCTTGTTGCCTTGGTGTTGGCGGCAAGCCATGTCTTTGTTAGGCTATTCATCTCCCAGTCTATTCGTCAATTTGCTCCTGCTTTCCAGGGACATACAGCATCATCTGAAATACTGAAATGTAGTCATGCTTGTTTCCTTTCAACGTGCCTTTGATCTGGTGCAATCGAACAACAAGCTTACAGTCATCTGGGATCCAAACCCTGCTCACTTTTTGCATTGCTTGGTAACAATTTCAGCACACCTGGTATTTGACCTAAGAAACAGCAGCTGCTCCCATCTATTTCAATGGAAAGGGCATGGCATTCATATTTCTAATGACATCTATTCAACCTTGTGCTGCAAAGGACAGGGGATAAAAAAGTAAGTGCCATTTTGTATATTTTTTGTTTGTTTGTTTTTACCACCACAAGGAGGAAGGGGTCATGTGTTTTCTATCTGTCTATCTGTCTGCAGGATAACTTGGTTATCCTGAGTACTAGGTACCAGGTGAATTTGCACAACACTTGATGGGAAGATTGGTCATAAGCCAGTAAAGAAGTGATTACCTTTTGGGCCAACTGGCCTCAAGAGTGTGTGGCAATGGGCTTTGCACAAACAGGACTGTAGTTTCCAAACCCACATACCATCACAAACCCCAGTGTGAGGGGTAGTCATGAGTCAAGCTGGCAAGTTGTGTCCATTTGTTGTACTGAAAGGCTGACTCCGATTCGACTCTTGTGAATTGTGATTCAGATCCATCCCTAAATAATTCAATAACAGTCAAGAAGCCAATTTTAATGGTATGGCCTAATCCATACAATTAATGGCATTCAAAGAGCTACCTCAATAAATAAGCATAGCAAAGCATATGATCTAGGGCTGTGTTTCTGGCAGGAGTGGTGCAATGAAAGGTGTGCACGAATGTCAGCCTGACAGATGATACCTTACATTTTGATGCCAACAGAGCTGAATCCTTGAGACGTATCTCTGCTGCTGAGAGTTTGACATTTGACCTGCTCCACCTGGCAACCTGACATGGATCCAACTACGGAGATTAGTTGGCCAGAATGCTTAAAAGCCCAATCCAAAATTATACTCCCTGTTGAGCCACCACTTTGCCAGTAGTGTGGCTCCTTTTAAAATATTTTTTCAGTCTTTGATACAAAACTAACAACATGTGATTGCAAACAAAATTTGTGAATGCTTATGCACACAAATGCAGTCTTGTAGACAGGTGAATATGAAAAATTATCCAGAAAGCTGAAGAAGAGAGATGCTCCTGTCCTTAACCAGTAAATGTTTTATTATTTTGATTGAGCCAAAGGTACCTCTATTTCTGTCAGTCTAAATAAGGGAATGCAAATATTTAAATCTTTTGAGCTACAACTGTTTGATACATGACTAGTTGGCAAGATAGCCCTGTCTAAAATGACAGAGACATGTACTCCATTAGTAAATGTATCTTGCTGACATAATCCTTCCAAGATCCTTCTTATTCATTTGTGCAGAGGACACCTCCTGATCTCAAGTTCAGACATTCCTAATGCAAATGCACGGAGCAGAGCAGCACTCTTTAAGTGAATAAGTTATTATTATCACTGAATGTCACTTGTCCAACCTGGTACAAATCTCACAGTATTATGAGACCAGTGATTTCATATAGCTTGGAGCATGTATTACATATGCATTGTGCATATACTGCATATAACTGAGTGAAAACTTACAAAAATTACAAGTACTATAGACCACAGAATAAGGACTGAAACACAGTGGCAGCACATGGTAAACACAACACACAAGACCAGACTCACATCTTAATATTTTCCGAGAAGTCACATTTAAATCTGTTCATCTCTTTGAGATTATTGAAAATTTTGAGGACAACAGCCACAGGCTGTGTATGACTGAAAGCATTTTCACTCTTGTAAAGTAATGTAGAGTCACTAGCTACATTGTATAATTCTTCATAAGCATACTGCAGGAGCAGAGGTGACAGAAATTTTCACCGATAGTTATTCAAGTTAAGACAAAAGGGCCTTTGATTTAACATGTAGGACAAAGGCATGATAGGTCCATCTATTGTGGAGCCAGAGATGGAAAGAGCACCAAAATACCCTTTTGAAATAGAAGTTCTGTTACTTTGGTGAAATCTCAACTGAAAAGATATCTGATTATTTATGTAAAAGCCACCTGAGTAAAAGTAATAGGCTGCCTCATTTAAAATGCACTCAGAGTGAGTTTCCAAACTACTTTAAAAAGACATTTTTCCCACATAAAAAGGACAAGAGGACAGAGAGTTCAAACCAGGCTCTTTCAGTGAGTGAAATAAGCTTTACAAGATTCAGTGAATATGTTGTGTAACAGGATTTAAGAACTGTGATCTATGACTAAAAATAAACTGCATATTGTCTATCTCTATTTAATAATGTTTCTACATTGCTGTTTATATTGCTATTAGCTATGAAGCAAGTCAGCGCGGCTAGCGAACTAGAGACAACAGCCAGCAACACAAACCAATCATAGCCGTTCTTCAAATCCATGTACAGAATAAAGCTACTCAATTGCAGTAATGAGTGTGTAGCAAAGCTGTATCAACCCACACACTTTGTGTGTGAGTTTGAAAGCATATCTCTCAGTGCTGTTTTAGTTTATATAACCTCCCTGCTGCTGACTGAGAAGCTGAACAGAAACTGCAAGTCTTTTTCCCATTAATGCCACATTTTCACTATCGGAAAGAGACAAAGAGAGGAAACAGACAGTGAAACACTTGAGGAGGTTATCAGCATTGAACGAGAGAGAAACACATTGAGAGAGCTCTCTTACAGGTTCTAATGGATAAGTCAGTTTAGTGCGCCAAGTCAGTGAGAGGTCAAAGTAGATTCCACTGGGGTTAATAAGTATTATGCTTGGACTGCACACTATCATTTATCGCAATTAATCCCACATACACTGTTATGCCACAAATACAAAAACACACACATGACAGCTCATCCCTAAGGAGGTTTATAAAGATTATTCAGCTGTACATACATCCCTGGTAGAAAGCTACAACCCATAGATGCAACATGACTGATACTGTCAGGCAGTTCTACGCCAATGAAAGATAAAGCAACCCTTTACCTGTTGGTTTTGTTTCTGTACTCTCGCTTCAGTTAACCACAAAAGCACTTTTTTGCATTGTCAGTCTCAATAAATAAACCCAGTGTATGTCTGGTGACTTGTTTGTTAGCTCAGGGGAAGAAATAATTCAGAGTAAAGATAAAAAAAATCAAGGTGTCATTTCAAACAGCGAGTTAAACATATTCATGCTGGTACCAAATTGAGTGGGTAAAGTAAGTTGCCTTCCTTGGGCCTACTCTCATTACAGGAACACCAGAAACAAGACAGAGTCCTAACCAATAAAGTACAGCGCACAGCATCAGCTGATTAAAACTGACAGGTAATAACACACTGTGCCTGTCTGTTGAGCCAAGCCTCAGCACAAGGTGTTATATAGTTCTTTTTCCATTGTTGACATAAATCCTTTGTCTGTGAGAGATGAAAGGGCAAATCAGTGTGTCAGCACCATAGCGATTAGTTGTATGTAATGACTGCCATTAAATGGAAATTACAATCACAGGTTAACTATACCCGGTTAAGATAGTGTAAGAAATATCCCCTGTACTGCTGCAAAAGCCACAATGTCATTCTGTATCCACATTTATCAGGTCTTGAAGTGAAGGCACTGATTTGTAGATTTTCTATCAGTACTGCACTGTAAAATCACCCATTTTCAATTTGTCTTTATCAGTGTGACCTTCAAGCTGTGTAGCTGCTGAAACCTAATATCTAAACACAACATTTGATGCCTGTCTCAAAACTGTACAGGTTGAAGGAACTGAGGAAACAAGCTGTATGTTCTAAACTTCTTGATCTGCTTGATTTTTTTTTTTTTTTTTGAATTGTACTTTTTGTACTTGTTCTGCAATGCACCACTGCATTAGCACTGTAGCAGCAAGTAGATGCTGCCTTCAAATGCTGCTGGGAATATTTTAATCATGGTTGAACGAATGAAGAACTCAATAGTGCACAAATGAGAATGCTGAATTTGAACCTTTTTGAACATTTATAATTAATATTTTAATAAGTTAAGGTTAAACAAAGAGTGAGAATGTCACATGTTGGCATTTTGTCTCATTTTGGACTTTTGTCTCATTTCGGAAATTTTACAAGCATCATTATCATTACATTATCAATCATCATTACAGTACATTTTTTCAGATATCAATAGTTAAATTCTCATCTGACTTTCACATTATGGTATTGTCGGAAAATTTTACCATATTTAAGGTTACAGAGAACATTTTTTTCCAAATAGATTGCAGCCTGACAGATATTGTATATTATACCATGGTGTTTCTGTCTGCACACTTAATTTAGAAAAATGTTACTGTGCGATTTTTGAAATATCAACCTCAGTCACCTTCAGTTGTCAACGTGTTGAATGAAACATGCAACAAGCTATACTTCATCTAGTAACAAAGTAAACTTCTTAGAGAGCAATTGTGCATATTAAAGCATATATGCCAACAGGTCTCACTGTATGTCTAACTATAAATAATGGGTTTCAATGTGCTGTTGCCAAATGTTTGTAGGTATAATTTGGGTCTAATTTTGCTTGCTTTTGGCATTCTTCAAACAGCAATTTGACAGTTTTGACACTGTCATACAGAGCCCAGCCCAGCTGGACCTCAGTAATTTCAGAATTCTGGTGACAGCCATTCCATAAAATGATGAAAATTATAATTGCTTATTGTGTATATACATGAATAACACATAACATGTTTCTGGTGAAATTTCCTGTATTATATGAAGCAGAAAACACACACACACACACACACACACACACACACACACACACACACACACATGATCCTTTAATGCAGTTTTCCTTTCATTGTTCTGGATAATAGCTTGTCACATATTGACAATACTAAGGCCCTCTGCTACTTTTTGGTTCAGTGCAACTCATTAATTTCATCCTGTGAGGCACTCAGTATTGTGCATTGTGTGTGTGTGTGTGTGTGTGTGTGTGAGAGAGAGAGAGAGAGAGAGAGGGGGGGGGGGGGGGAAGAGAGAGAGAAAGAGAGAGAGAGAGAGTGAGCGGAATGGTACATATAGAATTACAATGAGATGTTGTCTTCCCTCCCTGACATGAATTTACAAAATTAGCTATGCAGACAAGTTTTTTAGGTCCTGAGCTCAGGGCCTGAAGTGTGATTACAGAGAGCTGGTGGACACTAGGACTGCACATTACATGCCACATGCATTTTACATCAACTAGCACTTAAATGATTAGACAAGCTGTGGATCCAGCCACTTGCAGGTTATGTTAACAAGTTTGTAAATCCAGCTAAATGTTGCAGATTGGCCTGGTAATTTGAACCAGAATTAATACGAATTTGTAGAATTAGGATGTCAGTAATGCATAACAGGTCCCTGCATGTAAAAAAGCATTCACCTTCAGTACAATGCCCTATTATGCATACCATTAAAGTCTCCAACAGGGTGTATTATTATACCAGATAATGATTGAAACTATGAGTTATCATAGTTTCACTATGATAACTGAAATTGAAGAAATGGAGCCGCAAGAAATGGAGCCGCAAAACCGGTTCCCATAACGATTCCTGGAATTTCTCATCTGCATTCATTTTGCTCAGTTGTGTGCACTGAAGCGACTGTGGTGACGTCACGTCACCTACAAGACTGAGCAGGCCCGGGGTGGATACATATTCAATCTATGTTATCACAGGCATACTACTGCTCATTCATTGGTAGTTGAATTGTTAGGTCTGTTTCATAAGTAATTTACATTTTTAAAACAAACAGTAATTTAACGTATTGTTAAATTATTGGAGTCAAGCTTACTGGTAAACATCTACTCCTTCAAAGTAATTTATTATGTTCTACAACTCATAAACATACACTAACACTACATTACACTAACACTAACTAAAAATACAAAAATGTATATATTTGGAACCGTTATCGGAACCGGTAGGAACCGGAATCGTTAAGAGGGAATCGTTAAGGAATCGGAATCGTTAAAATCCAAACGGGTCCAAACCCTAAGCACGATGGTAGCTCTAAGTTTGGAGAAGGTTTCTTGGTTTCTTAAGGAGTTTATTTTGTCATTAATGACACCATCTACATCAAAATATCAGTGTGGCAGCTGAATATTCAACCTCCTTTGATACCCGACCCCCTGTCCCTTTTCTAACATCCTACTGTGAAGGCATGCTGTTCATTGCACCCACCCTAGGACCAGCCACCATCACTTTTTATTTATTCCAACATAGATATGATCATTTTTGACAGCTACATTTTTTGTGAGTGTTAATTTTAGTTACTAAAACTATATTTACTGTAGTGCATCTCTTCCACTGTAAAGTAACTGTTAGCTTGTAAAAGTAAACTTTCAAAGTAGCTTCCCAACATCCCTAATACCTCCTAATGAAACAGCAGGTTAGAACGGTCGGTTACACATGTGTAACTATGGTTCTCTCAGTGAAGAGACTATCTCTCCACCCAGTTACATATTCCATATGTACAGGGAACTGACCCACGGGGGTCAGGTGACGTGGATAATTCTTTAAGACAAACCACCTGTGAGGTGGCTAATCACAGCATAAAAGCACCTGTACGTCACGCCCTCACTGGTCACAACTTTGATGGAACAGATCCCCGAGCGTCCTCGAGCTGGAGAGATAGTCTCTTCACTCAGAGAACCATGGTTAAACATGTGTAACCGACCGTTCTCTATCGTATCGAGACTATCTCTCTACCCAGTTACATATTCCATATGTACGGAGACACTTTAAGACACGAGGGGATAGAGGGGATAGAGACTGTCGTTCGAATGAGATGTCGCTGCCACCAGAAGTGCTCTAACATAAATCACCCCCACAAGAGTGCTATACAAAAAGAAAACACCAATATCAAGGTAAACGAACTATTTACAAATGTACACATATAGACGCACCGCACCATAATGCCCAGGATGTCGCCATTCCCTGGGTAGAGTGGGCCCTTACACCTGAAGGGAATGGTGCCCCTGTACCCACATATGCCTGCTGGATAGCATCCACAATCCAGTGGGAAAGACGGGCTTTTGACGATGGCTGACCCAGCCGTTCCGGCTTAAAGCAGACAAACAACTGGTCTGTTTTCCTAAGTGCCTGTGTCCTGAGCACATAAACTCTGAGTGCCCGAACAGGGCACACTAGCGAGTGCCTGCGCTCTCCATTCTTCATCTGCGAGAAGTAGAGAGACCGAAGTTCAACCACCTCTCTATTCAGTGGACAGTCGGAAAAGACCTTTGGGAGGAATGCAGGATTTGGCCGCAGGCTTCCTCCGGCAGGAACCTGCACAGGTCCCCACGCACTGAGAGAGCCTGCAGTTCCCCGACCCTCTTGGCAGAGGCCAGAGCCAGCAGGAGGGCGGTCTTAATTGACAGCCACTTCAGGTCCACTGAATTCAGAGGCTCAAACGGGGCCCTTTCCAAAGCCCCTAGGACCAACTCCAAATCCCAAGAAGGGAGAGGCGGCCTACTACAACGGCCGACACGTCTCCTAGCCCCCTTAAGGAATTGAGAAATCAGGTTGGACACATCCTCTGGCAATTTGTACTTCTCAACTCGAGCTGCCTTGACCGCAGCCACCATTCCTCTGAGCGTGGAAGGTGACTTCCCTGCATCTAAGAGCCCTTGCAGGAACTGCAAAATCTCAGGGGCTGAGCATGAGAGAGGGTCCGTTTGATGTTCCCTGCACCATGCCACAAATACATTCCATCTGTGCACATACAGCGCCCTTGTTGATGGTGCGCGAGCTCCCTGCAGTGTCTGTACCACTGACTGTGATAGTCCCATGGCTAACAGCTCGGTCCTCTCAGGGGCCAGGCCCAGAGCCTCAGTCCCTGGGCGAAGGGATGAACCAAAGTTCTCTGCGCCTGTGACAGCAAGTCCGGCCGCAGTGGGAGTTCCCATGGAGTCCCGTCCAACAGTGGCAGGATGTCTGAGAACCATGTCATGTGAGGCCAAAATGGGGCCACCAGGACAAGCCTCACCTCCTCCATCCGAACTCTCCGTAGGAGGGATTGAAGGAGGCTGAACGGGGGAAAAGCATAGAGCAGGGCGCGTGGCCATAGATGAGCCATGGCGTCTATCCCGAGGGGGGGGGTTGTCTCTCCCTAGGGAGAAAAACAGGGGACAGTGGGTGGATTCCCACGATGCGAAAAGGTCGACTGTCGCTCGCCCGTACTACTGCCACAGATCCGTGACCACCTGAGGGTGTAGTCTCCACCCTCCGGGGTCCGAACCTCCCCTGGACAACCGATCCGCTGCTACATTGTCCAGCCCCGGCACATGCACCGCCCTTAGGGATTGAAACCTCGGGTATGCCCACAGCCACAGCTGATGTGCCAGCTTGCAGAGGTGAGGGGAACCCAAGCCGCCCTGCCTGTTGATGTAAGCCGCTGCCGCCACACTGTCTGTCCTTACCAGAACATGTTGGCCCTGAATGTATGGGAGGAAATGACGGAGAGCAAGGTGGACTGCCTTCAGCTCCAGAATGTTGATGTGCTGCTCCGTGTAATGGCCGCGCCAGCAGCCGCTTACACCGTTCCCTCTGAACACTGCTCCCCAGCCTGTCAGTGAAGCATCTGTGGCTACCAGATGGCGATGTGTCATCGGCCCTAACATACTCCCCCTGCCAATATTCTCCCTGTTCTCCCACCAATGGAGGGCTAACCGTCGTCTGGTGACGAGCACAGTAGATTGTAGATGACTTTTGGGGCTCAGTCCTAGGCCCAGAAGACACCTCTGCACTGGGCGCACATGTAAGAGGGCCAATGGAACAGTCTGGGCTGTCGATACCATGAATCCTAGGAGGCGGAGACACAGCCTCCATGTAACTCGGGCCCCCAGCCTGAAGTGTGAGAGGCAAGCTTCCTGTGTCAGTGTCATCAGCGCAGTCTGGGAATCCACCACTAGGCCCAGGAACTGCGTCCTCTGTGAAGGCTCCAGCCGGCTCTTGTCTCGATTGAGACACAGGCCGAGGTGTTGTAGGTGCTCTAGGAGTAGGGCTAAATGGGCCCAACACTGGTCCTCCGAATGTGCACACAGGAGCCAGTCGTCTAAATAATTCAGAATCCTGATCCTCCTCTGTCTCAGAGGTGACAGGACTGCGTCCATACACCTGGTGAAGGTGCGGGGAGCCAAGGAGATTCCGAACAGCAGAACACGAAACTCGTATGTCCGGCCGTTGAACGCAAACTCTAGAAAACGCCAGTGCCCTTTCCAGATAGGAATCTGGAAGTACGCGTCCTTTAAGTCTACTGCGACAAACCAATCCCCTTTGCAGATGGGCTGTCTCACCCTTGGTACTGTCAACATCCTGCAAGGCAGACGGCGCAGATATTTGTTGAGTCCCCGGAGGTCTAAAATGGGATGGAGTCCCCCGTCCTTTTTTGGGACGAGAAAATACCGGGATTAAAACCCAGCCTGCCTGTGGCCTCACGGCACCTCTCTGATGGCCCCCTTCTCCAGCAGAGTGGAGACCTCTGACCGTTGGGGTCCATGAGGTAGGAGGTCGACGGGCAAACTGAATACGATACCCCTGAGTCATGGTTGAGAGCACCCAAGGGCTCGCACCCAGCGCCTTCCAAGCTGCAAGACGTGCCTGAGCTGGGTAGGAGCAGGCTGGACCTGGCATGGCATCAGGGGCGAGACGGGGGCTTGGGCTGCTTCTTGCCCTGCCTGTGGCCTCGCGGCACCTCTCTGATGGCCCCCTTCTCCAGCAGAGTGGAGACCTCTGACCGTTGGGGTCCATGAGGTAGGAGGTCGACGGGCAAACTGAATACGATACCCCTGAGTCATGGTTGAGAGCACCCAAGGGCTCGCACCCAGCGCCTTCCAAGCTGCAAGACGTGCCTGAGCTGGGTAGGAGCAGGCTGGATCTGGCATGGCATCAGGGGCGAGACGGGGGCTTGGGCTGCTTCTTGCCCTGAGCCGCCATGCTCTGCTTGCCTCTGCCCCTACCTCTACTACGTTGAGCCTCGATGGTAGCCCTCAGGTCACCAGAGCCCCAGCTTGACCCTTGAGACTGTGTAGGGGCCCTGGACGACTGTCCAGCCCCCTGCCACCTGCGACATCTGACCAGTGCACTGGAGACTTCCCGAGCGCAGCGATGTGCTTCCTGGGCCTGTTGCAACATGGTATTTGCTCCTGGACCAAACATGGCTGATGGATCAACCGGCAGCTTCAACAGACTGCTCTGGTCCTCTGGTTGCAATCCAGACTGGGATAGCCACAACTGGCGCCGAGTCACCCAGAGAGACACTATCCCCTTCCCTGCAGCTGCTGCCTGCTCTTTCATCAGCTGTGCCATAACCGATGAAACGAGCTGCAGCTCAGAGACAAGATCTGCACTGTGCCTGACATCCAGCTCACGTGCCACTAAGCGTTGATACAGTGCCAATATGGACCCAGTATTAGCCAGCTGTGCTTGGACTGCCATAGTCCTATGCACCTTAGCCAGCAAAGCGTCCAACATTCTGCATCCCCTAGTTGGACAGCTAGTTTTCCCCAACACAGAGCTGGACGGGAACATGAGAGCTGGAATAGCCTGGTCTAACTGTGGCAGGGCAGCACATTCAACCTTCTCCTTATCTTGCATGGCAGAAAACCTCCAACAGGACTGGGAAAATTTAAGTGGATCAGAGGGTCTTGCAAACGAAGCTTGCATCAACTCCACATCTGAGAGAAGAGGCACCAGAAAAGGGGCAGGCTGTGTATCACAGCCATCATCAAAACGTGATGGGGCAGGGCCCTGGCTTGTCGTGGAGTCAACCCCCAATGCCTGGACTGCCCTTTCAATAAGCACCGTAAATTGGCGGAGCTCTCTACCCCGTTCCCCCTCCTCCAGCTCAGGGCCAGCCTCCCCTTGCCCTGGAGGGAGATCGCTGTCTGAAGAGTTAACCCCTATAACATCCACCTCTTCAGCCTCCTCCTGTTCTTCAACCCAGCTCTCAGCCTCAGTCCTCCAGCCATATTTTCAAATCTCGCGGGAGTTGTGTGAATTCACGCGAGAGTACAAACGCGGAAGGAGTCGCCTGCTACACCAACTTGTAAACACTTCGCTTTTTTTTTTTTGACCGGCAACCCTTTTAACTGAATGCCGGCAGCACGGCAACGATGGTCGGCTGCCTCCCCCGCTCCAGGTTCGGCTAACCTCCGTACCTATGGCGCGTTAACCCCTCGTCAGAGTAATACACCAGGTAACGTTGCTCGTGTTAAGCGGCTGGTGGAAACTACCTGAACGCCGACAGCACGGCAAACAGCGGACCTCTACCTCCACCACTCCGGTTTCCGCAGAAGCCCTGATATAGCTTTGTAGAGAAAACAGCCACCCCAAGAGGCAAAATCACTCTCTCTCTTACACACGGTAAGTGGCAAAGGCTGTCTCCTCACGAAACGAACATACACACGTCAACCTGCTCTCGTGGAATCAAAATGATTAGTGAGGGCGTGGCACACAGGTGCTTTTATGCTGTGATTAGCCACCTCACAGGTGGTTTGTCTTAAAGAATTATCCACGTCACCTGACCCCCGTGGGTCAGTTCCCTGTACATATGGAATATGTAACTGGGTGGAGAGATAGTCTCATATTAGTTCTGTTGACTGCTGTTATATTGGCAGCTACACACTGATTCCATTTTTTGGTTAGGACTGTACACCATTGTTTTATACTATATTGTATCAGATCATACTGAAATTTTCTCATAATGCATTGAATTGAATAAAACTTTAATAAAAACAGCACAACACAAACTACAACATACAGTAATCCTAAGACAAAACAAACAAACAAACAAACAAACAAAAAAACATGGTAGTAAGTACCTCACATCAATGAGAAAAACACAACCAGGTCAGATAAGATACAGTTTAAGTCATCATCATGAACACCATCAACACTTCAACTCTGCAGAAGGGCAACAGCTAAAATGAATGCTTATTCCTATAAGTTTTAATACTGGGGTCCCTAAAGTGAAAGGCGCAAGAAGGCTTTCACATCGGCTCCATTTGGTCTATTTCAATCAGACCATTGTCCAGTTACTCGAGTAGTTCAGTTTGTTAGGGGATGTGGGAATACACATTTGAGAATGTAATCCAACCAAACTACAGGAAGCGAACCCATTACAGGGCAGGGCTGAGAGTGGATGTTGTCACCTGAGGCTGCTTGTCAGATAGTGGCACTAGTGTCAAACTAAATTGGAGACAAACATGGCATACATGACAGACATGAGTAATGATGAAGTAAGAGCTCCTCTACAAATATGGCCTGACAATAATATTTCATCATCATAAAACTTCAAACTTATTCATACTCTGCTTCCCTTGTACAATATCTGCCCAGATGAACAAACTGTTCAACTGTGTGTTGTTTGTTTACAAATTTTGGTTTGCTTAAAACAGTGCTGTGTAAACATCAAATGAACCTGATGAAAATTGCAACAAAGCAGCAACTTTACACTTGAACTGGTCCAAAGCAAGCAAATATAGATGACAGCGCCCTCATATTCACATTTTTTTTAATATGAATAGGAGTTTTAGGAGATTTTTTAAATATAAATTTTTGTAAATATTTATTAAAAAAATATACCATTTGCAGTAGTTATGGTTGCCATATTTCTGTGTTTGCAGTTTTTTTTTTTTTTTTTTAAGATAAACAGTGCACATATCCTAGGGTCTAATGTTCTCTTAAAACTGAGCTCCAAAAAGGGGTTTTCTAATGTATTACATGAGGCAATAAAAACATATGGGATAGTAAAAGTTGTGCGCCCAACAAGCCACAGGCAGTAGACATCCCACTGAGATGCAGAGGCCTTAGAGAACTTCTGCATCCTCATTACTAAACCAACACACTCTCAGCTACAATGTATTAAATTAGATTCAGCTTTGATTTCTTGTGATATTCAGGCTCATCTTTGCCCAGATCATAATGAGGCAGGGAAATAACTTAATACAGCTGTTCCATTCGGTGCACATGTAGAGTGGAAATATATCTATCTCAAATCTGATTTGCCTGTCCTATTTGTGTATCTGTATCTGAATCTGAATCCCAGTGTCTAAACCTCAATGTGTTGACATTCCCTCTCTGCCCTCCCCCTCTCCCTCTTATCTTTCTCTTTTACTCAAAATCTCTCCACACTTCCATCTCTCTTCAATCACACTTCCATTCTCCAATAACCTCTGCCTCCCTTTCTTTTTCTCCCTTGTACATGTCGTCCTCTTTATCTTCATGTCTTTCATTTTCTTACTACCCCCTTCTCTCTCCCTGGTTTGTCCTCCATTTCATCCCTCTTTTCTCTCTGTCTGTCTTTCTCACTGTGTGTGTGTGTGTGTGTGTGTGTGTGTGTGTGTGTGTGTGTGTGTAAATGCTAAAACATGGCACAGCTGAATGCAGAGGCCCTGGGGCAGTCATGTGCCATGGTGCTGAGACAGAAGGAGACACGTGTCACAGATATTTCCGGTTACCATTAGCACAAGCGTGTGTCTCTTTCCTTCTCTCTCACATACACACTTTCTTACAGTCTTCTCCCTCTTTAGCTTTTGATACCATTTTACTGTTCTCATCTGTCATTTTTCAATTATGACTTTTCCCTTCTGCCCCTCTCCCACCCCATGTCTCTGGTTTTCTCTTTCTCTGCCCTTAAACCCCACAGTAACAGTCTCAACTTCTTTCTTTTTCACTCTCTCACACGCTGTACACAACCCTCCTCTCTCTCTCAATTTCCAAAGTCATCATGGTGGCATCACTTGGGCAAGTGAAAGTGTGTCCCTGTAGTCATTTTGCCTTCCACTTACTTCCAGTCATCCTCTACTCCCATTCTACTGACATCCAATGACACTGCAGAGAGCAGTGTCAAAGTCCCTTCCTCCCCTCCTCACTTTATTTCCTCTCTGTTTCCTCTCTGTCATATATCCTTTCATTTCCTATAATTTTTTTTTTTACTTCATTGTACTTTTTCCCCCTATTCACTGATTCCTCTCCTCTCCCTTCTGTCCTGCCTCCTCTCATCTGGATTTCCTCACTCTAGATTTTCTCCCATATATATCCTCCTATCCTCACCTCATTCTTCTCTCCCCTCCCTTCCTCTCTTCCTTTGTCCTCTCCTCTTCCCTCTTTTCTCCTGATAGCTGAAATGTAAGATTATTCTTCTGGCATTTCTGAAGCTAAAGATCCTGATTGTGTTTATGTCTGTTTATAAACCAAGGGTTTTAACAAATAAATTGGATTTTCTGGTGTTATCATCTTTTTCCTCAAGGCCATTGGGTGAGTTTGCCATTTCCAGTAGTGATCTTAATATACAAAAGAGTTTTATGTCCCTCCAAAGCAAAATGGTGGCACTTCTCTTGTAAGAGTGCATATTACTAACAGACTAACAACACTATTTTGTTGTCAAATCACACTTTTCGGTGTTATATCATTTAAATTACACTGATCTAGGGGTGTTGGGGACACATTTGCAAAGACACTTACAGTTTGATAACAGAGTGTTTTATCTCAGTATCTCAGTCCAGTTTGGGCTGGAAATGCAAGAAGTATCAGAAGCAGCTGAATTAGATTTGATTCTGATGAAGCTCCTGCTTCTGAGTTTAGCCTTTTACAAGACAAAAATATGGTTATGAGACAGACACCACAAATAAAACTTGGCTAGTACAACATCACCTTATGAAACAATCATCCCTGTCAGCTTACTCATCATGACTTAGTGTCTTCTAAAGATGCTACCTGAAGCATTTCAATATAAATAAATCATTACATTAATTTTTGAGACATTAGTATGATTACCATAAACCTCATAAGCACACAAGAAGATGGCAGAAAACATCTGGTGGATTGCTTTATAGATCAAAAGGATATTGCTTTATAGCACAACACAGGAGTCAGTTATACTTTGCAAGTGATACACAATTTTATTCCTTTTCCACAATTATAGCAATGCATATTATTGCTCTTATGTTGTTGGTCATCCATGCTGTAACTGTAAGTTACTAGAAAGAATGTTTAACGACACTGTTGACATTGACATTTTTTTTTTTTTTTTTTTTTGTTAAATCAGAAATAGGCAATGTCTGGGGGCAAGAAACAACATCCTCATTGCAACAGCAAGCAATGGGGTACATGCCTAGTGTGGCATAAGTTTAATACATTTCTTACACATCCTGATAGCATAGGTTAGTATGAAAGAAATGTACTAAGCCCGGTAAGATAGGCTTAACATACTGGAAAGCTTTGCCAGAGGCTTTTGTAGAAGGCTAAGGAGAGAGAGAAAGCGAGAGAGAGAGAGAGAGAGAGAGAGAGAGAGAGAGAGAGAGAGAGAGAGAGAGAGAGAGAGAGAATTCTTCCTCCCAACAAATACATATATGCTAATGATGTGTTGTTACCTAACAACGTTCTATTTAGTTTGCAAACTATTTCCAGTGCTCACGATTTCTAGGGGAGCTTGTAAATGTCAGTTTGTCTTGTAGGGCAAGCCACCTTACAGGATTAACTTTGTCTCTAGACAGTAGCCGCAGCATTTTTAAACACAGATTATGGATACAATGGTGGACTTCTAAAATATATACCATTCTACTAATTGAACCAAAAGACCATTTCTCCCTGTCCAAAGGAAATTACTGAGAGGTTGCAGAAATGCCCTGCTTCTGCTGCAATAACACTAATAAGACACAATCACGTTTCTAGAGTTGTTATTATGCCTCAAAGGATCCAATCAAGACAGTTTCCCTGACCTCTGCTATCTGTGGCTTCAAGTCCTTTTATTTGCCACAATAATCTCCAGTAGCTAGTTTTTAAGGCTTATAGAATCGAAAGACAAAGAGACGCTCTCTGTTTCTTTCTGCAACAGGAAAGACCTTCTTCTCCTCTCTTTCTCATTCTCTGCCTATTCCTCAAGGTTCTCCAGGAGGAAAAGAGATCAGGAGGTTTTTTTAAGACACGCATGCATACTGCCTGGAGCTGAGAAGAAATCACTTAACTTACAGATATGTTTTCTTCTAGACTTCTTTTACCATTTTTTATTACAGTGCTTTATCACTGGAGAGCCTATGGCTGTTTGTGTGTGTGTATTTAAGACACTTCATAGCCATTGGTTAAGAAGGTCGGGTGAATGAGCAAGAGAGATGGAAAGAGAGAGTAACACAGAGCAAGAATAAGAGAGAGATCAGTTGTTAAATTTAGAAATTGAGTAGCATTTAAATTTGGAGAGGGATAGGACAAATAGAGAATCCTAAGGGGAAACTATCAGACGAAGAAGCAGAGAGAGACAAGAGGGATGATACATAATGCAAAGTATCAGACTCTTGTCTATGTCTGAAAGTCACTGAAGTAAAATCAGGTTCTGTGATCTGGCAGGGACTTAGTCTTCCCCAAGGATGTATTCACACCAGTCTTGTACAAATGACATGCATGCACACACACATGCACACCATAATGCAATATACACTGCAACTTATAGGCAGTGGCACAAAGCTCAGTGTGGGTGATTTAGGACTTGAGCTGAGCTCAGCAGGGAGAATATTTTCTAGTCACGACTCAGCAGTGGAGCAGTTAGTTGGCACGTGTAGACACACACACACACACACACGCTCATGCTTAGCTAAACTTTGAAATCCTCCCTGCCGTAATTCTTTTCACAGTTTTATAAAAGTGCTAGCTGAGACGTGATATGTGACTGCTGCCCCTGAGTGGTGCATGAATTGTGACTGAGTGTGTGTGTGTGTGTGTGTGTGTGTCTGTCTGTGAGAACTGTGGAGATAGAGGGCAGCCTTCAGCACAACAGCTGACATTAACACCTAGCCACTACAAAGCCTCCACCCAACATGAGCCCACATCTCAGTGCGTGCACACTTATATAGAAAGGCAAAACACACCCAGACACGTGCGCACACACACACACGGAGAGAGAGAGAGAGAGAGAGAGAGAGAGAGAGAGAGAGAGAGAGAGAGAGAGTTATCTACAGAAAACAGGCCCTACAATTAGTTTTCGGGTACAGAAACCCATCTTTGACACTTCCCCTCGTCTCTCCAAATCTCCTCAGTCTAGCAGTAATTATTCCTTCACAGGGGATAGTTGGTTGGTTTAGACACATCCGCTCCCAGCTATCAGCTAGCGCAATTACTTAACCATTGATGCACCGGGCTGCTGTTGGCAGGCAGGATGAACTGTGATTCACAGGGTAACAATGATTGTCAATTAGAGGCAAAGATAAATAGAATTAAGAGAACATGTGAGGTAGATTTGTGATGTGCCTTGTGAAGCAGGACTCACCATGTGAGGGAGATGTTTTGGAAAGCATCTCAAAACTCTAAAAAGAGTTTTAACTGTGGGAAAAGAGGCGAGCAACAACAAAGAGAGAAAAGTTTGATTGATTTGCTGTACCAGTGAATACCTGGTATTATGATCTTGTGCAGACACAGCTCAAGACATAATTGGGAAAGAACTCTGTACCTAAGGACAAGCTGTAATACCTTTCAATTCCTATGCTAAGAGCAATTTTATCCCCTTGAACTTGAAAAAAACAAAGAAAAGCATTTTTTTTTTTATTGTCCATACAATAAAACCGTGTCACATAGGGCTGCACGATTATGGCCAAAATGATAATCACGATTATTTTGATCAATATTGTAATCACGATTATTTATCACGATTATTCATCATGTTAGGGAAAGCATCTGTATTTTTATTGCACTACTTTTAAACAAACAATTTATGAACAGTTTTCAGTGCAAAATGAAACTTTAAATAAGAATAAATGCTTAATAATAATAATAATAATAATAATAAAAAAATTATTTGACTAGTGTGATCGCTCCGTTCCGTGCTCGAATACAGTACACTTGCGCACATGCGCGCAGCGATTACCAGCGAATGGCTGCGTTGCGCAATCAATAATCAACCATGTTGTCTGTCTCGCTGTCCATTGTGCTGCTGCAACCGCGTATAACAAAAGTTGATTTATGATGAAAGTATATATAGCAGTCTGTGTGCGCCGTGGTGCCAGCCACAGCACCGGCCGCAGCACCGGCCGCAGCACCGGTCGGCCCACCTGATGCCGGCCGGTGTGCGTGGCAGCCAGCTGACATACCGCTCCGGCTGTCAGTTGGACCTTTCTGAAGGAGGAAGTTACCTCCGAAACTGTCAAGGTAAATAATCATCCCTTAACCTATAATTAAAAGAAAGAAAAACGTCTTTTAGTTAAAGGAAGACATAATGAATGTATTTGAACTATATTGATTTATGATGACGTCGGACCATGCCTGTTGTTGTATTTGAACGTGATGTGTATACCGGGGGAAATCGAGCTTGGGTGCGTTTGGGCTTTAGGTAATGTGAGTGCAGGCCAGCCAGGGACTGAGGAGGGGGGCATTTTTGCTTTAGTACGATACGCAGCAAATGGCCCTATGTCAGCAGGCCCTGAGTAGCCTTTCTGATGGGGAACTTCTTGCTGGAACTGCCGTAGCCTACCTTCTTCTCCCGACATGACTTGCTCTCATCAGTCCACCGATTAACTTGAGGTTGCCGCTTCAAGGTGCGCTCGCTTGTTATTTAGGCAGGTTAATGAAGCCCTAACCATGCGTTCGCCCCCTGGTGATTGGCTGACTACTGGCTGAGAAAGTGCTTGATTAGATATGCAGCAGAGCCCGCATTTTTAATGTAAATATCGCCAACGATCAGGCTCATTTAATCGTGGCAGCCAAAATCGTGATCACGATTAAAATGCGATTAATTGTGCAGCCCTAGTGTCACATGTATCTGCTGGATGCAGCACTTCATTGACGCTACATAACACTTACTGAGTGAAATGTTCAAAGCAAAGATGCGATTGTTCTATGGCTACAATACCAAGATGTTTTGTGCATAATTTCATACACATTTCCCTGGAATTCAGAAGGACATATTTGGTGTCTTTGGAAACCTTGTGATGTCCACTAGCATTTAAAATAAATTCTGAACAAATCTCAGCTGTGCTACAATGACAAATCCACCCGTGGGCAGAGTTAATCTAGCATAGCCTCCGTTATTTACCATTATATCATGATTTGTCATTTGTATCACTAAGAGTATGTATGCACATGTGCATGTGTGCGTGTGTGTGTGTGTGAATACTATGTGCTTTATTTTGTGAGTTTAAGATTGTATATGATGCATATGATGACTTACATTTATGGCATAGCTGGGCGCCATTAATGTACTTAGTATCATGAGCAGTGTGTTTGTATTTGTGCATATGCACATATAAACATGTGCATGAGTACTTGTGTGTGTATGTGCTTTTTTTCATTGTACAGTATTTCATGCCAAACTGCACCACTGCACCATACCATATAGTCAGCGGAGCCATTCGGGACCTCAGAGAATTACTATTTGATGCTAGGCTGTAGCTAGCTAAATCTCTAAAAGCCTGCTTACAACAAATCACCTCTCATTGAATTTACAGGCACGGCTAGCACCACATTCCACTTGCTTTCTTCACCGCTGCTGTGTGCAGTGTGATTGTTTTTGGAATGTGCATTTTGTTATGTTTTCACACCTGAGACGTTGCAAGGCACTGTCAGCTCACTTGATAGACACAGGCTTCACTTTACAATATGGTGCTTCAGTTTGACTGTAGAGCATCTGACAGAAGAGCAGACTGCAGAACATGCTCGATTGGGCAGACACACTGGAGTGCTCATGGTGGATAGATGCAGGATTGGAAGGAGCCCCTGCATTCATGTATAGTGTTCACTGTTTGACTCATGTTTTTACTGTCCTTCAACAGCACTTTTTGAGATGTACTGTATGTCCTCTCCATTTTGTGCAAATGGGCCTACTGCAGCAAATGATAGCAAAAGCACTACAGGACCAAAGCCAGAGCTTTCTTTTATGTAAGCTATTTCACCTTTCACAAAGCACTTTACCTGATTAGTTTTACAAGGCAGCACTAGCCACTGTAGATGTGAACCATTTTAACATTATAGATAGCTGCCATTAAAATGAGCAGTAAAATGAGTGCAATTACAATATTTCTAATTAGAACAATTAAAATATCGGTAATTTTGACAATAATTTGGGCTATATCTTTGATTTATGATGATGATTGACGTATGATTACTACCGTTCTGACTACCTGTTGACATGATAATGCCTTATATCTGAGTTGGAATTAGCAGCAGCTTTGCAGTGGATTTTGTGCAATGGATTTTCTAGTATCTCCACTTTAGTTTCAATAAGTCATAAATCTAAGTCAAGATATAAACTACTTTGCTTTGACTCGTCATATCTTAGCTTCAGAAATCACAAAAGACAATTTCTATATCTTAAATAATGAGGAATTACAAAATATTAATAAAAATTATGATTAGTCAGAATTAAAGTGTACATATCTCAAATGTTAGTTGTATCTCATCATAATTTGAAGATATCTACAATTCACATCGCAAAACTTAATTGTAGATATCTTTAACTGGGCATAAAACTTACTAGAAAAAGTAATGTCAATGTTCCCTGTCAAAATGTCTTTTGCTAGCATTTTAACTAGCCATACAATTACAGATATCTGTACTATATATCTAGTCACAATAATATAAATTAAAACTGTAATAGCAGGCTGCAGAGAAGCACAAACAGACCTTTAGTCCACCAGATTGTTTGACGGATTGGAGAGGGAGAGAGAGAGAGAGAGAGAGAGAGAGAGAAAGATAGAGAGACAGATGCAGTGAGAAATTAAGAGGAACAGAGACAGAAAGAGAGAGGCCCAGAGCCATATCTGATTCAGCTCCTAGTTATATACCCAAAGCAGCAATTGGTTGTAGATGGAATATAGGAACTCACAATCTTCAGTTCTGCTCAGCTTGTTTTCCCTCCACCTCCTGTCTTCTCTAGTCTCCTCCCTTCCTCAACATCTTGCCTCATCTCTGCCTCTGTTCTTCTCCATTTAGTCCTTTCTATCTCTCTTTTCACTGTTTCTCTTATTCCCTGCTTTCTCTTGTTCTCTGTCACATATCCCTGATTCCCCACTGGCTCCCCAGCTAACAGTGGTTCTGATCGAGTGAGCTTAATGGAGGACAAAGACAGACAGCACCTACTTTCACTCCCTGCAGACAAAAGGGATACACCAGACACAACTCTCTGTCTAAATTCTGCCAGAGGGAATGCACAGCTCCAACAGAACTTCACAATTAATTTTGTATGCCCTTAGCCCTGTGCTCAGTCTCGCTGCAGACTTATATGCCCTGTCGAAGACACTTCTTTCCAAATCCCCTTGCAGTGCTGTGAGCACACATTGTGGGAGAAGAACTGTCAGCTTCAGTGCCATGCACTACCTGAGATACTAGCTTGAGATACACCACTACAAAAAAAATAGTCTAAATATTATTGCATTTAGAATAAGACTTAATGAAAACTGTATGTAAAATGTTAGATAGAAAAAGCAATACATTATATTTAGCAGAACAGTAAACCAAGTCTCAGTTCTGGCCAAATAATGTGCTGGGGTAACTGGTAGGTCAGACATTACGCTGGAAATTTAACATACTGCACTCAGTTCTCTGTTGATTCTGTAAGAGCAGCTGAGCATCAAGTTGTATAATGCACAGAGAATGTTGTTGCACTTAAAATAATTTTAATAATCTGTACAGTCTGTACAGTAATGACCAGAAGAATACAGTACGTTTTGTACCAATCTCTAACATGCAAAACGATCAAAGTATTCCCATAGCAACTAAGACAACACAGAAAGACATTAGATCTGAGATAAGCACGATTTCGACGACTGACTGAAAAAATATAATAAAAAGCAGTGTGAAGCCATTGTTGTCAGGTCAAGTGATATTTTCACAGTTTTTTGTTTTTTTTTTAAATTATGTGAGAAAATATATCATCCAGTGGTTGCTGTACACTAGCTGAAATTTCTTAGGACCAGTGCTTAATTTACTCACATAAACAGGAGAGATAATGAAGAGGTTAAGTATTGTTTCCCTTAATTTCACCCAAATTATACATTTATTTAGGAGAGAGTGAATCATTATTTATGATGACACAGAGGACACCGTACGATGCTGCACCAGTGATATCAATGATCCATCTTTGATTTGTAGCTGTGTAGCACATAAATTATGTCAAATTGTGTGAAATTCACTCACTGCCACTTCTTAAGCAGCACATGTAAAGCACCACATCTTAAGGCACAAATCATTTAAAAGGAGTGTGGGCAGAATCTATAGTAGCCTACTGGCTATTATAAGAGTTATGTGAATAACTGTAGCTATGCTCATTTACCTTATCATTTATCTGTTCAGTTAGATATTTATGCCTGTATTTTCTAAAAACAACAACAACAACAACTCAAAAGCTGTGTTTTACACATAAACCCTAGCAAAACATGGGTGTGCAAAGAAAAGGGTGGTGCTTTGAGTCTATAACAGAATGTGTCCTTGTTCCTCTGGGAATTAATGAGAAGAATGTGATTAATCAGCTGATATATCCATGCCTCAGCATGAAGACAGTTTTACAGCATATCCTCAATTCCATAATCTCATTAAGCAGAAATAACTAATCAATCCATGTTAATACTGAAATGGAATAGTTACCGGTGCACATGTGTATGTGTCTCTGTGTGTGTCTGTCCATGTATGCCTGTGTGTGTGGTTGTGCATTAACTGTGAGTGGAGTGAGGCATGGCCTCAGCCAAGCCTGTTCAATATTCATATTCCTGGTCTAGCTCATTGATCAGTCTATCTACAATCTACAGATCATGCGCCCACTCTCCCGGGTTTAATGCCTAATTACAAAAGAAGTTTGTAGGACAGAATTATTCTAAGTGACTTCTATTAGAATTGGACTCTGAATAAAAAAAGATAGGTTCAGATCCAAAAAAGATCATTTCTCATTCAGTGAAAATATTATTATACATACAAAGAATTAGCCTATAATTTCTTAGGTCTCACCATCATTTGGATAGCTACCTTTACAAGGGCTGCAAATGAACTGAAAGAAGAAGATAACTAGATATGAGCTATCACAAGAAATTTATTTATTTATTTATTTATCCTTTATTTTACCAGGAAGGTCCCATTGAGACACAATGTCTCTTCTTCCAGGGAGTCCTGGTCAAAATGGCAGCATAAAGAAAGTTTCAAACACAGAAGGACACCAATTACACATAGACACACACAGGGGTACCATTTCACAAAGACAAAGGCTGACAAGACAATACAGGCTAATCCAGGGCTAGGATCACCAGCACTAAGCAGAAAGAGGAGAAAAAAATAAAATAAAATAAAATAAAATAAAATAAAATAAAAACTCAACAACATGTTGTAAGTTATGGAGGACTAAAAGGGACAGAATGAAATAAATAAATACATCTTTAAATAAATACTTAAAAGTGTCATTAATTAATTAAAATGGGAATTAAATAAATAAATGTGTCATTAAATAAATAAATATGTCATTAAATAAATAAATGTGTCATTAAATAAATAAATGTATCATTAAATGTGTCATTAATTCATTAAAATACCTGTTCATTTAATGTAAAAACATATATAATTATTTCATTATTTATTTAATTATTTCATGGACCGGTGTTGCAGTGCTTCATGAATTAATTTTATCTGTCAAAGTCACCCATCAAAGTCAGTGGGCGGGACTAACGTGAATCTAGCTCAATCGATTGCTTAGGTCTGAAGCCTGGAAGTCTGCCGGAGCCGGGGGAGTTCTGCTGAGAGCCTCTCCAGTTAAAGTTACTGCTTCTCTGAGTAGTTCTGGGCAACTTCTCGACATTTTGTGGCTGCACCTATCTAGCACGCATCGCGCACCGCAGTAACATTTGCTCCTGCAAATCCCCCATTTGCTTGAACCGAGTAAAGGTTGCGCCACCAAGTGTGTCAGAATATCAAATCAAATCAAATCAAATCAAGCTTTATTGTCATTAAGCTACACATACAGCAGTAGTGCACACAAAATGAGATAGAGTTTTTCACTTAGGATCCCCGACTGATGGTAAAGTCAGCAGTTTAAAAGTCTAACAGCTTTCTGGAGGAAGCTGTTGCTCATTCTAGCGGTTTTGCTTTTCACCGTTTGCCTGATGGAAGCAGCTCAAAGTATTTGTGGAGCGGGTGAGAGGGGTCTCTGACAGTGTTCAGTGCTCTACTCCTGCAGGGATGGGATGTTTCCATGGAGCCATGTCTCCGCAAAAGCAAGCACACAGCAGTCTCTCTCCTGCGGGTGTCTCTTAGCAAGCGTAGCTCGTCCAGCTTGTTGTCGAGGGAGCGAACATTAGAGAGCAAGAGCCACGGTCCTGCTGGTCTGGAGGGGTTAGCCTATAGCCTTTAGCCTGTAGCCTTTAGCCTGTAGCCTTTAGCCTTTAGCCTTTAGCCTGTAGCCTAGCGTGGATCCCGGCTCTCTTCCCCCTCATTTGTTTACGTTCGCACCGCTTGCGGTCCCTCCTCTCCCTGGTGACAGCCGGTGTAGACGCAGGTAAAATCCCGTGCTGGCGTAGTGTGTCCACATCAAAGCAGAGAGTCTCAGTTCTTGCAGCGTGCTTTACCTGATGTTTAGTAAAGTCTCTCGGCTGTAGGTTATGCAACCTGAGCGTCTGGGTTAAGTAAAACAGTTAAAAACTTTCACTCTAGAATATGTTTACTTGCTCTGCATCAATCGATTATCTGAAGTCGATCTGTCTTGGCTTGCTGTGCCGGGTAACCAATCAGGTGTTAGGATCCGCCCACTGACTTTGATGGGTGACTTTGACAGATAAAATTAATTCATGAAGCACTGCAACACCGGTCCATGAAATAATTAAATAAATAATGAAATAATTATATATATGTTTTTACATTAAATGAACTGGTATTTTAATGAATTAATGACACATTTAATGACACATTTATGTATTTAATGACACATTTATTTATTTAATGACATATTTATTTATTTAATGACACATTTATTTATTTAATTCCCATTTTAATTAATTAATGACACTTTTAAGTATTTATTTAAAGATGTATTTATTTATTTCATTCTGTCCCTTTTAGTCCTCCATAGTAAGTGGCCTATATCAGACAGTGACACTGTTCTGTAAGGACTGTATTTAACAGACTTTTAAAAATATGAATTGTAGGTAGGGAATCTAAGTTAAGAAGGCTTTGCAGCTCATTCCATGCATGTGGTGCATAGGCATGGAAGGCAGATTTCCCCAACTCTGTCTGTGGAGAAGGAGTTTGAAGAAGAAGCTTATTTGAAGAACGTGTATTATATGTTTGATGGCGGATGGATAACAGGCTACATATGTAATGGGGTAATTTGAACATTAAGGCTTTAGCTATAAAAATTAAAAGATGTATTCTCCTTCTCAAATACAGTGAGGTCCATTCAACCTTCTCATACAACACACAGTGGTGGGTCCTAGCAGAAGAACCAGTTACAAAGCGTAAAGCTGAGTGAAAAGCAACATCTAGCTTCCTCAATAGAGATGAAGTTGCATGCATATATACTACATCACCATAGTCCAGCACAGATAAGAAGGTGCTCTGAATTAATCTTTTTCTGGCAGTGAAAGGAAAACATTTTTTTAAACGAAAATAGAAACCCAGTTTGGGTTTCTTAAAAGGCTGTCTATATGGACTGCAAAGGATAACCTATCATCTAACCAAATGCCTAGATATTTGTAGGAAGTTACCCTTTCAATATATGAACCATCTAGTGTTGATATATTGCAGTCGACAGGTGATCGTGAGCGTGTAAAAACCATAAATTTTGTTTTTTTAACATTTAAAACCAGTTTCAGTCTGACCAAAGACAATTGCAAAACATTAAAAGTAGACTGTAACAAATCCATTGCCTCTTGTAACGATGTTGAGACAGTGTAAAGTATCGTGTCATCTGCATACAGATGAATTTGTGCAGGATCTATCCCCAAGGCAAGATTATTTATATAAATAGAAAATAAAATAGGGCCTAAAATAGAACCTTGGGGAACACCTGCCTTTACTGTAAGTGAGGCAGACTTATATAACCAATGTGACATATCAATTCTGGCCAGACCTGGGTCAAACAGAATTTGCAAATATGATTTTTTTGTTTTGCAGTATTAGTAGTAGCCCTACTTAAATGGCCAGATGGGTGGAGTTTATCATGTGCCATGATATTTAGCATCAGGCCACATTAATCTGAAGGCTGTCTAGTTCTGTGAATGAGCCAGCCTACCCTGGAACCAAGATGTGCTAAAGGCAGACTCTACCCACACCACAGTGACTAAAGCAAACTTTAAGACCTACTTCAAATTATTTGACACAGGTCTGATTCCGACTGCAAAATGATCAATAAAATGAAGACAGAATTAGGCCAATGTCTACTACCAATTAACATTAAGAGAAGAGGCCACTGTGTTTTTGTAATCAATCAAAAAACAGCACTCCACTCTCTGCACTTTATAACCCTATAATGCCAAATGGCAGTCATGCACAAGGAGTCCTGGGACTCTTATCAGTCAACCTCACTAAGTCTGAGGTCTTTTCAGTTTTGCTCGACCAAATCAAGTGCACAAGAGGGAATTACCAAAATCCAAAAGCAATGCAGAAATATATTTGACCCTAAACTGGCAGCACAATATTAAAGACCGCTGTCCAAAAAAAAAAAAAAAAGGTACAAAATCCTTGATAAGATACTGACTCAGTAGACACAGCCTTGTCATCAAAACAGGCCATTGTAGGCAGACCTGGCTGGTCAGGGAGGATAAACACCCCTGCCAAAAAGTGGTGGAGACAAACCAGCACTTCCCACAACAGTGCAGTAATCCAAAATATGTGTAATATGTCCAAAATATGTATTTCTGTACACTTTCAGTGAAAAAACAAAACAAAACAATAATAAATTGCTACAAAGTGCTACATTTGCATGAGCAATGAAAAATTTCAGAGATGCAGATCATATGCCTGTCGATAAATGTATTACTGATTAAATGACTAATACGATATGATTGCTTATTAGACCAAAGTTGATGTTACACTGTACACTGCTATGATATGGTATTAACTTTGTAAGTACTTTTGTATTTCATGCCACTAAAATGCCAAAGTGAAACCAAATGAGGGTGGGGGGCATAGCAATTAAATTCTTGTCTGCGAATACACAGTATGTGTGTTTCAAAGGCTCAAATTATATGCACTAATCCAGAAATCAGATTAAACTGTCCTCAGTTTGACATTGTAAAATTACATCAATACCTTTTTCAACCATCAATTTACAGGGGCAGCCTTTCCTGTTGCCATAGCAACAGTAGATTACTTCACCACAGGTTGGGATGCTGATTATTGCATTCATGACCCTCGCAGGCATCTCTATGCCTTTGAAACCTCATGCATACAAAAATGCACACCTGGTAAATCTTTGGAATACTGCAGAGGACTAAGAAAGAGTAGTGCAAAACATAATTATAATGCTATAACTGAATTAATTACTCTCTTTCTAACACATACATACATACACACACACACACACACACACACACACACACACACACACACACACACACACAGTTTGCAGAAAAAAATGTGCTGATCACAAAAATCAGTACGGTCATTGAATTTTTAGAAACTGACCAGACTTGATTGGCTGGGCTTGTTTTAGCTCAAGGAACTCAGGAAGAAAACAAAGCTTACTGATATGCTAACTTCAGACTTCATGTTTTTGTTTTTTGTTTTTTCTTTAAATTATAGCAGCTTGTCCATGAGGCAAAGTACTGAATTAAAGTAAAAATGTTATCTACAAATCTCTGGTGAGCAGAAAATAATAGACATAAAAATTCTGATCTATCCATTTAATTCTGTGGTTACTGCATGATCTTACAAACAACTCCTCTAAGGGGAATGGAGCAACAATTCAGTACCAGTGAGGCAAGAAACTGAGAAGTGGATTTTCTAAAATGGTTATAGGCACACTCAGAGAAACTGCTATGTTGTAGCAGTGAAACGTAGCCCAGTCTTTGGTTTGCAGATGCATTGTCTGCTATCCATGCACCTATATAGAACTGTTGTGGGAGAAACCTGTTTGCTCACTGTTGTTGCCTCTTCATTCCACTGAAGAGGCTTTTTAATACAAGGGGTTTGAAGAGGTCTGTTCATTGAATATGCAGACACCACAATCAGGGTAAAGGTCAATTCGTGCAAAGATGAAAAATAAAAACCCAGAAAGACCTGGCATGTTCTGGAGAATCTTTGATCTCATGGCATTATCATTGGAACTGAGTTGATTTTTGCATCATTAGCAATGAACTGACATTACAATGAACTGACATTACATGCTGCGAAGCACTGATTAATAATTTTAAACGTAAACACTTAATTACATTTACAAACCAGTATTTTTACATTCACGTTCCGCTGTAATTGCAGTATGGTGTTAAAATATTTTCCCTGAACACTGGCTTTTTGTACATATTAGTTTATTGAATTAAATATATAGATTTTTTTTTACTGTTATTTACTGTCTAGTAATTTTTGGTGGTATGTGATATCTAAGTACAAATTTTACATGTAAAGTATAGACAAAAATTTTGGACCAAAACACATTACACCTACAGGAGCTTTCATGACATCCCATTCTAAATCCATAGGAATTAGTATGGAGTGGTTTCCCCCCTTGCAGCTAGAACAGATTCCACTCTTCTGGGAAGGCTTTCTACAAGATTTTGGAGTGTGTCTGTGGGAATTTTTGTCCGTTCATCCAGAAGAACATTTGTGAGATAAGACACTGATGTTGGACCAGAGAGTCTGGCTCGCAGTCTCCGTTCTAGTTCATCCCAAAGGTGTTGGATGGGGTTGAGGTCAGGGCTCTGTGTGGGCCAGTCAAGTTCTTCCACATCAAACTCACTAGAGTTCTCATATTCTGCCCGAACCCGACCCGACCCGACCCGACCCGACATTTTCGGGTCGGGTCGGGCCTAAAATTTACGTGAATTGGGCGGGTCGGGTCGGGCTTCGGGTTCTGTGGGGGATTTTTTTTTCTTCTTTTTTTTCTTTTTTTTAAATAAAAAAATAGAATTATGTGTTCTGTTATTGATCATGACGTTTCATTTTTATGTGACTGGTGGAGAGAGTGAGAGACTGGATTGGATTTGGAGGCTAAACTTTCAGTGACAGACAGACAACCAGCTGTGCGAGCGCAGCGCAAACAAGTGAGAGAGAGTTGCAGCAGTATCCCGCTGTGCTGGCAGACTCGGTACCAGGGACGGTTTTTGCTATGGGCAGTGCAGCTGCCCAGGGCGCAATCTACTTGGGGGCGCACGAGAAAAAAAAAAATCTCCAGTTTTCTAGACTACCGTATTGACCCGCACATGCCGCGGCACCATCAGTCGGCCGCCTGATACCGACTGATAGTGCCCCGGTGCCGCGGCCGATCGGCTCTGCTAAATAATGGCGAATTTGGCGGGTTTTTTTTCGGGCTTTATCGGGCTGTCGGGCCTGAAGTTCGGCTAATTAGTCGGGTCGGGTCGGGCCTCGGGCTGGCCCAGTCGGGACCGGGTCGGGTCGGGTCTTAATTTTCAGGCCCGATGAGAACTCTAAAACTCACCCAGCCATGCCTTTATGGACCTTGCTTTGTGCATTGGGACAGTCATGCTGGAAAAGAAAAGGGCCTTCCCCAAACTTTTTCCACAAAGTTGACAAAAATGTCTTGGCAAGCTGAAGCATTAAGATTTCCCTTCACTGGAACTAAGGAGCCGACGCCAACCCCAGAAAAACAAGCCCATAGCGTTATCCCTCCTCCACCAAACTTTACAGTTGCCACAATGCAGTCAGACAGGTAACGTTCTCCTGGCATTCACCAAACCCAGACTTGTCCATCACACTGCCAGATGGAGAAGTATGATTCTTCACTCCACAGAACATGTTTCCACTGCTCCAGAGGCCAGTGGCGGCGTGCTTTACACTGCACCATCTCACGTTTGGCATTTTGCAATACTTTGCACTTTGCAATAATACCACTTGATCATGGAATCAAGGAGGGAAGAAGTTTCACAAAATGACTTGTTGCAACAGTGGCATCCTATTACAGTACCACGCTTGAGTTCTGTGAGCTCTTGAGAGCGACCCATTATTTCACAAATGTTTATAAAGGCAGACTGCATGGTGCTTGGTTTTATAAACTTGTGACAATGGGACTCAATGAAACACCTGAATTCAATGATTAAGAGGTATGCCCCAATACCTTTGTCTATATAGTGCATTTTGAGGCTATATGAAGTTTGTTTAGATTTATATATTTTGAATGCCCTGATGTCAGATGTAGCTAAGACATTCAAGATGCCTGTCTTTCCTGTTATCAAGTAGGCTTTAAAACAAAACTGATATATTGCTTCTGAATAATCTAACCCAAATTATTAAATATTACAAGTACTTTCTGTTCAAAGGTAGCCTCCAATAATTAGGCTACATAGTGCTGGGCGGTATGACCAAAAATGTGTATCACGGTATTTTTCAAAATGTGGTTAACACTGGGTGTTAACCACATTTTCTAATGATTTAGAGAATAATTACTGCAGTAAATTAACTTAGAATGACCTTTCTTACTGTCATGAGAAATGAATACTGGACATTAATGTCCAGACAACTGGACATTAATGTACAAGTTGTCCACCCTAGTATAAATACACGTTTACATGGCAACACAAAATGATGCAAAGAGGTGGCACTCATGATTCTAATGAAGTGAAGGAATCAGAATGCATGACATTTGCAGTCAAAATACAGAACCTTTTTATTATTCAAAATTTAAGGCCACTTGCATTAATATGCGAAATGTGAATTACTTATCAAATAGACCTAACAATTCAGCTACCAATGAATGAGCAGTAGTATGCATGTGATAACACAGATTGAAAAATAAGACAAGCTAAGCCAGTGTGCTGCTGTTAGCCAGTGAAAATAGACCGGAGTGGCAACTCTTCAATCACCGGTATTGGGGTATCTGAAAAATTCATATCATTAAAAAAAAATAACACTGGTATTCGGTATGAACTGGTATACCGCCCAGCACTAAGGCTACATATTTCTACTGCAGATTTTATTTTAAATAGCCTAATCCTTATGGTGAATAGACCATCCATGATAAGGTCAGGAAAACAGCAGTGATACCCTCTCTGGACTTTGCAGCAGCTCTACCTGTGCAGTTGAGGCAGCAAAACCTCAACTGCACAGGTAAACATGCACATCACCATTTCTTGTTCTGTATTCGTAACGTGAATTAACATTGGGAAAATAAGCCTAAGTAGGCTGATGGTAGTAGGCTGCCGGTTAAAAGTAATTTTCATGTGTTTCGCTTAAAGTAGTAAATCAGGTGCAAGGAGCCATTATCATAATTAGAATAAACGCCAATTCTACGGGATTAGATGTTTGCACCCTGGTGTCCCACATCAGTTGCACTCACAAAATCAATCTGTGCACCACTGATAAATCAGAGTGTTGCTATTTATGCACAAATGCCATTAGCACCGCCGTAAACCTTTAGTAAATCTGGTGATAAAGCACTTACAGAAACACACAAAAAACATTTCAACCCAACTAACAGCATAAAAGTAAAGCATATCATGAGTAATTTTTAAGAGTAATATTAAGACTTACAAGATGAAATGTCCAAGAGGGACAGAAAAGTAATTCTGATGAACAAATTATGAAAATAGTATGGGAATATATTATTCCAGTCTTGAGAGTATTAATGTGAAATGAGCCCCACAATTTTAATGCTAGGTGTAAATGGAGGCCAAGCTAAAACTCATGTTTTATTTATGAATGAGGTACTTGTCATGGCCAGTTACCTTTTTTGTTGCCTGACAAGAGCTTTTTTTTTTTTTTTTTTTTTTTTTTGGCGGCATCATTTCCTAAACCACTCAGGAAGTGCACTAAAAGCTGCTGCCAGTGGTTTAGCTGATAAGGACAAAAGAAAAAAAACAGTCTTCGGAATGAACTCCTTGAGCTGTTTGGCACTTTTAACTTAACAATATGCTGAAGTGTAAATTTACAGAGATAACAGAAGTGGTTAGTGCTGTGTTCGTCTAATTATCTTTGCCCACAATTAAAAAGAGTGGGAAAAAACAGTCAAATCAATGAAAAAGGGAAGCATATGTTAACAGTGCACCGGGGAGGTATATTACTCCCTGTTTTATTCAAATTAGCTAAATGGCCAGGCTGACTGTTTATCCCCTCAGAAATTTGACCTAACCATGATGGGTGATCTCTAGTCCTAATTCACCTTGAGAATAAAAGCCCTTCTCACTGCTGATTATCAGTCAGGCAGTACTGACATACCCACTACCACATGCACTAAGAGCCTGGTTTCCAGGGATCAGGGATGCAATCACGGCTCAGTCATTGAGCATATACTATTCCTCAATGCTCTCCATAGAGTGCAACAATAAAAGTTATACTACAATCAAACGAACATATCTTGTTTCCTAATTACCATATTCTTTATCACTGCTTCTCAGGGTTGAGTCTGAGAGGATCAATTAATCCATTAGGGTATTCTGGAGGGTCCAAAGAAAAATGACCTGAAGCATAATTTGAAATGATTTCATATACTACTTCATCTAATTAATTTGATTGGCCATGACTTACATGAACCCCTTCTACACCATTGATGGTATGTTATTCCAATTTCTGCAGCACTAGTACACCTCCACTGCACTGGCACGTCTGGTTACAAAATTATAAAGAACCTGCTGGTCATAGCCAAGTGAGTTTGCACTGTGATTTCACACCACACCCTGTGTATGTGACTTGATTCATGAAAAAAGAGCCCGCAATGTGTAAATGTGATGATCCCTGACAAAAGGTCTATCAACTGGCGTGTCCTCAGCCTTAAAGCATAGCTTATGAAAAGTTTGAGAAGCACTGATTTATACCAAAGATCCACACTCCCTAATCATCAGTTCCTCTAAGGCTTCGGTGGAGTTTTTCTGTGATTAGTGTAACTGCTGACATTATTCATGTTTTTTTTTTTTTTAATTGCCAGGCATACTCTTCAAAGACACATAGCGAATCAAAACATTAAGTAAAAAACTTGGATGTTTACCACATCCAATCTTGTGTTAGGATTTAAGCAAGTTGTCTGCTATGAGCACAGCTGAGAATAAAAATAGGCCTAGTTGTGAATAATAGAAAAATAAAAATGTACCACCAATGTGAACTGCTTGCTTTTTTAGAGACCCTAAATGACACACACCCCATGAAAACTTTTAAGTCCTATTTCGTTGCTATAAAATGGTGATAGGGCATCCTGTTCATACACTATATTACGAAAAGTATTCGCTCACCCATTCAAATGATCAGAATCAGGTGTCCTAATCACTTGGCCTGGCCACAGGTGTATAAAATCAAGCACTCAGGCATGCAGACTGTGAAACAAGACATTTGTGAAAGAATGGGCCGCTCTCAGGAGCTCAGTGAATTCCAGCATGGAACTGTCATAGGATGCCACCTGTGCAACAAATCCAGTCGTGAAATTTCCTCGCTCCTAAATATTCCACAGTCAACTGTCAGCTCTATTATAACAAAATGGAAGCGTTTGGGAACAACAGCAACTCAGCCACAAAGTGGTAGGCCACATAAAGTGACGGAGAGGGGTCAGCGGATGCTGAAGCGCATAGTGCAAAGAGGTCGCCGACTTTCTGCACAGTCAATTGCTACAGAGCTACAAACTTCATGTGACCTTCAGATTAGCCCAAGTACAGTACGCAGAGAGCTTCATGGAATGGGTTTCCATGGCCGAGCAGCTGCAGCCAAGCCACACATCACCAAGTGCAATGCAAAGCGTCGGATGCAATGGTGTAAAGCACGCCACCACTGGCCTCTAGAGCAGTGCAGACGCGTTCTCTGGAGTGATGAATCACGCTTTTCCATCTGGCAATCTGATGGACGAGTCTGGGTTTGGAGGTTGCCAGGAGAACGGTACATTTCAGACTGCATTGTGCCGACTGTGAAATTTGGTGGAGGAGGAATTATGGTGTGGGCTTGTTTTTCAGGAGCTGGGCTTGGCCCCTTAGTTCCAGTGAAAGGAACTTTGAATGCTTCAGGATACCAAAACATTTTGGACAATTCCATGCTCCCAACAGTTTGGAGCGGGCCCCTTCCTCTTCCAACATGACTGTGCACCAGTGCACAAAGCAAGGTCCATAAAGACATGGATGACAGAGTCTGGTGAGGATGAACTTGACTGGCCTGCACAGAGTCCTGACCTGAACCCGATAGAACACCTTTGGGATGAATTAGAGTGGAGACTGAGAGCCAGGCCTTCTCGACCAACATCAGTGTGTGACCTCACCAATGCGCTTTTGGAAGAATGGTCAAAAATTCCTATAAACACTCTCCTCAACCTTGTGGACAGTCTTCCCAGAAGAGTTGAAGCTGTAATAGCTGCAAAAGGTGGACCGACATCATATTGAACTCTATGGGTTAGGAATGGGATGGCACTTCAGTTCATAGTATGAGTAAAGGCAGGTGAGCGAATACTTTTGGTAATATAGTGTATATCATAGCCAGGCCTCAAAATGCCACTAGTTTAGTGTGACAACGGCTGAGAGGTGCAAGACATCATCAGGTCATGAACTGGATATCAAGAGCACCTTACAAAAATCAACAGAGCAAAGAACCTCGAGCAGTAAACTACTATTTTAAAGGCCCCATGCTGTACACTTTTCCAGGGTTTTTTTTTAACTGCTGATATCCCTAGCAAGATGTATTTGTGGTTTTGAGTACCTGTGGTCTGTTTTACAGCTCCTCTCTCTTGCCTTTCTCCCAGAGCTCTGGCAGCACGGTTCGTTTCGCGAATCAGAAGAGAGAATAAGCCCCTCTCCACTGACTGGCTGACTGTTTTCTGAGTGACATATGGTTGGCCAATCACAAGCAAGTAAGTGAAACTTACATTGCTCAACAGAGCTAAATGGTGCTCACCGGTAAACAGGAATTATCATCTTATATAGATCTATATTATGTATGATTGTTATGGCTACTGCTGAGCGTGATGTTAAACGACCGTACATGTTTGAGCCCGACTCCGATCCCGAACCACAGACGAAACCGGCATTGTATGTGTCGGGTTGATAAAACAGTTGCCGCTGAAATGAGCCCAACACACAAGCAAATTTGGACTAAAACCCTGCATATAAATGTATGCTGTATCTTTTCACAAATTTTGAAGTTTCTGAATTCCATCATGGCATATAGACGACTGAGAAATAAAGAGAGGACAGAGAGAGAATGTGGTGTGATAAAGGAAAAAAAGAGAGAGAAAGCAGGTGTTTGTCTGTGTGTGTGTGTGTGTGTGTGTGTGTGTGTGTGTGTGTGTGTGTGTGTGTGTGTATGATGTTGATGGAGATATACAAAGCTCCTCCTCTCCACCTGCTCTCACTGTGCACTCCTGCTCCCACTGGCAATGAGGAGAATTGGAACAGACTTTTTTTTTTTAACACTTTAACACAAACAAATACACACACACACACACACACACACACACACACACACATAGATGTTCCTGTTCTGTCAGTCAGTAGGGTTTGTTTGTTGAATTTTTGTTCATTTTTTCAAATATATATACATATTTTTTTACACTGCGTAGGCAAGCTGTACATGAAATCCAATTATCCCAACAAATATGTACAAACATGACACTGAACTGCACAGGGCTTGGGAATCTTACTGATGCAGACGGACGTCAGTGGTGAGGAGGATAGTTAGGTTCTGCCTGAAGCCCCTCCTCTTTCAATCAAGCCGTTGCAATTCACTCGCTGACACTAGTTGGCTAGACAGTCACGGATTCAAATAGCAACAACTCATGCATAAAGCTCCAGCTTTGGCTGCAGGGCAGCTGGGCAAAACCATCATTGTTAGACCTGCACGTAGGGTGCTGTAGGCTGAGCTTACTGCAGTCAAACAGATGTCCCTTCCATTGTGAACAATATGGTAAACACAGTGCAAAAAATCCTCCATTGATGGATACTTATGCTAACATAAATAAGCAATACACTCTAATAGTACATACATGCAATCACATAGAGAGATAAAGAGAGATGCAAACCAAGATACAGGGAGGAAAAGAGAGAGCAGATGTGACCCTTGGGGTGAAACCGCTGAATCACCATGTCTCTTCTCATTACTTCCTCACATCATGGACCCTGGTTGCTTTCTCTGGAGCACACACACACACACACACACACACACACACACAAACGCAGGCACGCACACAGATTGTCGTGATGAAAGGCAGAGAGAGGCGGGGAGAGCAGAGAGATGGAGACTGAGAAAAAGACATTAGAGAGAGAGTGAGACAAACAGGTACAAAGAAACAGAAATATTGCCACAGTGTACGAGCAACACACAGCTCTGTCCAGAGAAAGTGATTAAAGGGAAAATTCCCTTTCCCCCAAACTGCCTCTCCCACTGTGCTAATATCACCTTGAAAGGAGGATCCCGTCACCCCCCTTACTCGTCTCAGGGCCCACTCACATTGGCAAGTTTGAGCCCGTATCGTGCTAAAGCCAAAATCCCCCCCTCCCCAGTCCCCGGCTGGCCTGCACTCACATTACCTTTTTCCCAAACGCGCCCAAGCACGATAGCCCCCGGTGTGCACGTCATCACGTTGAAATACGACAACAGGCATGGCCCGACGTCATTAGAAATAAATGTAGTTCAAATACATTCATCATGTCTTCCTTTTAACTAAAAAACGTTTTTGGTCCTTTTAATCAAACATGGGATGTTTATTTACCTTGACAGTTTCGGAGGTAACTTCCTCCTTCTTCAGAAAGGTCCAACTGACAGCCGGAGCGGCACCTGGCAGATCCGGCAGCCCGGGTGACCGGGTGGCCGCACACCGCGCGGTGCCGCGGCCAGTGCCGGCCGGTGCCGACGCGGTGCCGGCCAGCACCAGGTCTGCCGGATCGCCGCACACAGACTGCTGTACTTTCATTATAAACCCACTTTTGTTTATACGCGGTTGCAGCAGCACAACGGACAATGACACAGACAACATGGTTGATTATTGATTGCGCAACGCGGCCATTCGCCGGTAATCGCGCTGTGCACATTAAACAGTTTTGCAGAGGCAGGAGGAAAGTTGCATGATTTACATCCGCGCACTGCGTGCGTGACCGTGCATGTGCTCATGTACGCGCCCGTACCGTGCAGAAGCACACCCCTTCCAACCGTGCCAGAGCGGGGGAAGTGTACTGTATTCAAGCACGATACGGAGCGATCACACTGGTCAAAGAATCCGGATTTTAAGGGCAATCGTGCTTGGGCGCGGATCAAACTTGCCAGTGTGAGTGGCCTCTCAATCAACTCAATGGGCTATGTTACATAAGGACCACACACACACACACACACACACACACGAGCACTAATGTGCCTAGTCATCATTTATCATCTCTATCAAACAAACATATATTTACACAAACATATACATATACACACACAATCAATGCTGACATATTCTGCATCACTTGCAGACACACACACACACACACACACACACATACATTTATGTCTTAATGCTTGACTCCCACAATGCATCCTTTTTGTGGCCAAGACAGAGAAAGCATCACAGTTGTATGGTCGATATTTGGAAGCTTCAGAAGCGAGATGTCAGATCAGAGAGATAAAGGTTGAGGCTACCAGTGCTTGCTTATATAACAGCATGCCAGCATTCAAAAGAGAATGCCAATGTCACTGAGGGGCAAAGCCCATTTACTCTGCCTGCGCCTAGTTTACATTTCCCCAATCATTTTGCAAAGCATGCTGCATATTTACTCATTCTTTTTTAAACCATTTTTAAAATATTAATTTTACAGTGTCAAACCTAGTGTGAAATTAACTGCTGTCCTGGTTAACAAAGATACCCCAAACAAGAAGACATGGATGTGACAATAACAATTGTGAGGCAATGTGAGTTTGAGGGGTTATTTCCTAGCAGTGACTTCAATTTCTTCCTGTTGGTGTAAGGTGTGAGGTGACTGACAGTATGCATAACATAAAGTAGGCTAATGCACGCTTTGATAAAAACACTCAAGTCAGCCACACTGAAATAATAAAAGTCTGAAAAAAAGGCCAAAAAAATGAAGGCTTTATCTTTACTGTGATGTATTACGTTTGTCAGGCAATTTTTAAGTCTGTGGAAGTTATTTTTCATACTTTACAAAGGTGAATGGCAGCAAACTGCTTCTTCTGAGGATAGGAAAACAAACCCTGATATCTCCAACTCAGATGCTGGTGTACAGACACCGTTACACATAAAGCAGAGGAAAACCCAGACAACTGGCACCAATGTATTATCCTTTAAATCTCATTCTCCTATGTGGGATTACAAAGAAGCTCCTTTAGCAGTGCACCCAATGGGGAGTTTCACCCCTCTCCAAGGAAAGACATGTCTGTGCCTGTATATGCTACATGCTACTCTGAGACGATGCTGCACTTAAAAGGCTCTTCATGACAGAATTCTGTATAAAGCCATCGTATAAGTCACACAGTCTAGCTGAAATGTTTCTTCTCTTCAGGTTGGAATTCTTTGAAAGAGGGCTGACACATGCAGAGTTGGGGGTTTGAATTTTGAATTTTGAATTGAACAGAATAAGGGCCTCCACAGTATCTCATTTATTTTTCCAGGTTATGTCTAACTGTGCTGAAAGCTAAGCTCAAAAAAGCTATTTCCTCTCCCTGATTCTGTTAGGGTTCGAGACAGGCAGACACTAAAACATCTTACCAATGAGATATGTAGGAAGATGTGTTGTTAAGCTAGGAGATTAAGATGAGCGTTAAGATGAGATGTTCTCATTACCTGTCTGTATCTGCATCTGGGGAGGGCTAAAAGTAGACTAGCAATATCCACTGTGGAAGTCAACACCGATCATGCTGCTGATGTCTGCAACAGCTGACAGAAGGCTTTGTGGGGGATGTTTTTAATAACCTAACAGGTACAAACACACACAAACACATGTGTACACACATCCAGAAACCTGGACACACACACGTGCACCGATGTAAACACAGACTACTGTACTTTCCATTTCTCATAATGCATCGTTCGTTCCCCATGTAATGGACACACACAACCATAAATAGGTTTACAGTTAATTTAATTGATGGAGGTAGAAAAAGAGATTTAGCTCAGGGAAGAGTAGAAGAAGAGAGCGAGGTACAGAGATTGAGACAAACAAAGCGCAAAAACTGATACATGGCTTTGTACTATTACTCACACCAGACACATCAACATAACCACTGTGACAAATACTTAACGACATACTTTGTCTTGATCTGTTGATTGTGACTGATAGGTAGAAATGACCAATAGTGACGTCCAGCCCATCGTTTTTAGCCTTTCTATCAATCTATTCATCAAATGGTTTGTATTTTAATGGCAAAGCCCCTGGATCACTGGTTCCTAACCCCAAAACAGCGGTTCACAAATTCTGTTTCTAAAAATGGGTCAGTGTTTTGTTTGTGATGGGTCATTACATAATAAGACCCTGGGCCCAGGATGTGATTGAAATTGCTATAGCAAAGTTAACATTACAAAGGTCAAGTCATGGTCAATTGACTGCTGTTTTTATTTTTCAGACAGAAATATCCCTGCTTTCAGACTGCTCTTTCCTGACTTTCCCAGACCAAGTCCCAACACACATACAAACCTATATAGAACCAGTTTTGTTAAAATATATAAATCATGTAAGGAAACAGCAGTTAGTATTACCCCCGGGAAGTGAATTTAAGTGTTGGCCTTTTTGAAGACGTCCAAAATTCATTGGCCTATTGTTGAAATAAAAAGAAGCAGGGCAATTAAGTTGTGTTGTTTATGGTACAGTTTGCACAGGGTTATGTTATTTGATTCAAAACAAAGTGCATGGTAAAGTCCAATGATGAGGAGGATCATCAAACAAAAGCAAAAACTGCTGACTGATACATGCTATCACAAGCATTGACAATGATTTTTGTGAAATCAGTAGTAAGCCAATGCTGGCATGATAAGAATGACTAGAGACTGGTAGAATGAATGGCATTCAGCATCCATGAGCTAGCTTTTTTTCTGCAATATATTATACACTATGCATTGCTGGCAACCTTGACCTGTATGCCACATGGAATTATTACAAACAAGGAATTTCCAATGTGATCTTCTGTTCTCAAAGTTGTCTTAATGAGAGCTCCAGGTCCTACTCTTTGCTGAGTGGAAAATCAATAACATTTAGCAGAATGCCTCACTGACCCAGCCACTTTGCTTTGAGGGAAGCACTGTCTGCAAGCAACCCCCCACACCCTCCCCCAAAACACATTAATATTTATGCTGAGCTCTCCAGATGAAAGATTGTTTACCAATAATATGGGAGAACTTCTGGGAATGATGCCAGCTAAACTGTGTTGCTTCTTTGGGATAGACATTGTAAAAGTCCCTACGTCTATCTTGCATTTGTGCTGCAGGATGTTCCTGCTGGGGTTGTAGCAAAGGTGCTGCAGCAGCTCTGAGAGGGTGTAAAGAAGTGGGATTTCTAGAATGACTACATTATGTGTTACACAATTTCTCATAGTACAAATTTGTGCAGTATCATGAATCAGCACTCTCGACACACCCACCCAATATCCAATGCTGTGGAGCACAACTTACAAATACAATTACATTCCCTACAAACAGGTAGATAAATAAACTACAGCAAGCCTATTAGTAGACCTTAAATGATTTTTATTTAAGGAATACAAACACAAGAGGCCATGTGTTATAGTAATAATAAAATTGCTGTCCCGTTTTCCACCTTCGGCTCATGCCTAATCACATGTTGTTATTATTATAATATATAGGCGCTGAGTGATCCACTGCAACAGTTATGAATTTGCAGCAACAATATTGTTTTTATCACAAATAAAACTAAAAAGAAGTCAAAATAAAGCTGTGACTACCATGTTTAATACCCCACCACAAAGTATTGTTCCTCAAACTAAAACTTGTTTAGCAACATAAAGCAATCTGAAGGGTACACTGCTTACAGCTTACATGCAATGTCACGTGTTACAAAGTTAAGACTGAAACTCTCCATCTTTCGGCACCTCATTTCTTCTCCAGTTTGTTCAGCTCATCTTCTCTGACTGCTGCTTGATGAGGAGTTTAATTGCTAATCTTATGAACAGTGACATTTTCCTTGTTTTCTTGTTCATCTTCAGACTCATAATCCAAACCAAAAGTTAGCTGTGGAAACATTTCCATTGTTCGCAATATGGAAGATGTTGTTTCAGTCAGTTGTTGTCAGCTGTTAACTAGCTTAACAAAAGCAAATTCATCTATAAGTGACAGTTAATCAGCTGTTAGACTGACAGCTGTTGTAGCAGAATAATAGTGAGGCGGCTCCTGTTGTAGTAATTAACACGTCTCTTGACCTATCAGATTGCCTGACGAGAAACCTCTGTTGTATAATGTTATATAGTGGTGGGTCAAGAACAATGCATTTCACTGTATAGGTGTCATCAAGATCACACAGGTAGACCTAGTAAGTTACGTACAAATCCTTTTATGGCAGTCACATGATTCAATAAAAAGGTCACAACTGGTCATAAACAAATGCCCAGGCTTTTGACGCATTGGAGATTTATATGATGTTAACATATTTGGTCTTTCTTTTTTTCTTTCTTTTTTTTTTTTTTTTTAAATCTATGTACAGTATGTAAATATGCATTTTCACTGATTGTACTTTATCTATGGAATATGAAGCTATGTAAGAACTAACTGTGAATTGTAGTGTATGCACCTGTTAATTTTTTACTGATAAATCCAACTCTTTCCCTACCTATTAGTCTGCTCTTGTTCTGCAATAAAACAGCACCTTTGAAACTACCATGGCAGTGTACGGGTCCTCGTGTTTTTTTTTGTTTGTTTTTTTTTTCACAATTATATTCCTTGTTAGAAAACTGCATTTGTAGTGCTATATCACGGATAATTACAACAAGATCCATTATAGCTGAAAGTGCCAAAACGCTTGCCAAAAGACGATGAGTATGTGATACAGCAATTGAAAACAAATAAATACAACATTCACACAAAAACTGTCATTTGCTTTGTAGCTCGTACACTTGATAGTAGGACACTACTATGGTCAAGTCCCAGTCAGTCACTTTGCATCATTACAGTCCAGAATCTCCATTTGTAGGCTTCGCTCTTTCAACAACACACCACTGCCACATCCCATGGAAGACGACCAAATCAGCTGGAAGGGTTTCAACTACAACAGACTGGAGATCATAATGCAAAAATAGAAAAATATATTTTTATTTGTCACATACCCTCTCTTAATTTTTATTTACTAATTTATTTGAAAGCTGTGATGTCTTCTATGAAGATGTAGCTCCATTATCAATATGTTAATAACAGCCATGCAAATAAAATTATTGGCTTACAGGTTGAGACAACTTAATAGCAGTGAAAGTCTATCCAATATTCATATCCATATGTTGATTAAGTTTGATGTATGGCCAGTAAAGCTCCTCTAGCAGCAGGACTATATCAAGTAATATCATGGACTCAAAAGCATCTGCTCTGAATGGAAGCTGCAATGTCTCTAGTTCAGACATTGCCACATCAAATATGGCTGACGTCCAATCCCAAACTACTGAAATACTTTCAGCAAGAGATGGTTTATGATAACCCTAACCCTAAAACCGAGTACAAACTCAGTACAGACAAAAGGTGGTAATCGTGCAATGGACAGTACTGAATCCATGTCCATACACACTTAATTTGATATGCCTTTTGATTTTGGTGGAAATAATGGGTTATCCATTGCAACACCATACAGTGAGGGCCATCCAGTGTATTTGCAAGCTCCACTGTCTCTAACTAAAACGTCACTAAATCATCAGCACATGGCAGCAATCCAGTTCTAGACTGAGGCTGTATTACTGTTGCAGACAATATTATGACACTGAAAGACTATACAATATCAGTAAAAAAATAAAAAAAAAATCTACACAATATACATGCTTCTATTGTGAAATGATATGTGGTCAATATGGGTATTACTGGCAGTACAATGGAATGCATTATTGCACAATATTATTGCACAATAGTATTCATTACATTTTGCTGGCACCAAAATGTTTCAAACACTACTGTTCACCTCACATTTATACCACAACTGACATTAATATCTCATTGAGAAAAGAATATGATCAGCATCTTGTGTAGATAGAGCAGCAAAGCATACTGAAATGCATTTATACATCCAAGATGGTTTGTTATAGGATTTAAATATCAATTGGCAGAATATATTTGGGTCAGCTGTCCAAGTTATTATAGCTAGAGATAATAATAGAGCCAATCAACAAATCCACCCTTAGTTTGATGTGTGCTTTTGCAATAATGCAATGCTACTCAAGAGCCCCAGTTACACAGGAAAGGTCAAAAGCCTCTCATGCAGCCGCCACTTTACCATGCACCCAGCCAATAGAAAACAGATTAAGTGAAATTACAGCAAGATAATGATTTTGATGAAAGACTGTAGCATCAATACTGAACCTCCATATAGATACAAAGTGTAACTGGCCTAAACATGATGTGCAGAATACAGTGAGTGGGATCAGGACTCAAACATCGATGTTATGCCAGAGCCAAGGTTACATGTTTTATTTCTGAATCAGTGTTTCACTTTGAGGTATGTATGACAGTGTATGATGGACAAACAAGTATGCATATGCACATATGTGCAGGCATAAACACATACATGGATAGAGAGAGGCGACAGTGCTTGGGGGTGGAATGTGTGATGGCAAACCCCTGTTTTGTGTGTTTTGACAAATAGAGCCATTTCTATTTTGGGAGCATCAGATCTCTACTCCAGACAACATGGAAAACAAACATAATAGAATAAAATAGAAGATTAACTGAACAGAAGAAAACCATCATTGATAAAATGATCCTTTTAAGTAATGATCTACTTGTTAATAGAATATATCAATAGTGTAATACTTCAAGTTTATAATTAGTGGCATCAATAAAATCTAAATGTTTTTTTGTGTTTATCACTGGGATTAACTTTTTTGTACAAACAATATATTATCATGTTCTACTGTCTTACTCTTTGCAGAATCCACAGGGTATCCTACAGTCTTGGAGGCAGTATGTCAGTGAAATAAAGGGTCAATAAAAACTCCACTACCATTTAACGCCAATAGTCAATATCACATAAACCATATCAATTTCCCAATCAGATAACACAGACTGCAACAATCATCCAGCTGGACAATACTGAGCAATTTCATCAACTGCCCAACTGGGACACTTTCACCTTAACACTTACCACTCATGCTGTGGCTCATCAATGACTAATAGGATCTTGAACTTCTTGGAGAGGGAGGGAGAGGGAGCCGACTGTTCCACAAACCCTGCGGCGGACGCAGCCGTCTGTTTGACCACGTTGGTGATGGAGCTGAAGGAGCTGAAGAAGCCAGAGGAGCCGCTGGAGGAGGACGAGGACTGGGCCTGTTGAGACTGCTGTGTCGGCAGCGTTGAACGGCGGTCCTGAGCTGCGGGGGAGCTGGCCGGTGCCTGGGATGGGGCTGGAGCTTTGGACGGGGACTGGTCAGTGCTGGCTGCCATCGCCGTGGATGCACCCTGTTGGGAAGGGGAGGAAGCAGTGGGTGGAGGGGGAGCAGGAGGGTCAGGCCTCTGGAGGTCTGTCATGTAGCCATTAGGAAGATTAGAGATGAAGCTGCTGTCGGAGAGACGGCGCCGGAGGAAGTTCATGATGGCAGTGGAAAGGTTGGTCTTTCAGTTAGGCAGTTAGTTGCTCTGTCAGTGCGTCTCTTGATTGCTTGTTAGGATAAAGTGAGCGCAGGTACACCCACAGATTAATAAAGAGATGCAGAGAGAAAGAAAACAGCCTGACCAGTGGTTAGATGAATGACAGACAGCAGATCAGTCCAAAATGATCGAAAGATGAACAGACTGAAAAGGCAGCTTCCGTGTTGGGAGCAGTGGAAAGCAGGCAGGGCAGATGGATGGAGCGATGGATACAGCTCTGGTCCAGTCTTCAAGAGACAGCTCTCCAAAGCGCAATTAAGCCAGCAAAGCACGCGTGTGTGTGTGTGTATGTATGTGGTATTCTTCCTCCTGAGCTTCACGCCTCCTCACAAGTGCGCATGACGTGTATGCATGTGCGTGTGTGTGTGTGTGTGTGTGAAAGAGAGAGAGAGAGAGGGAGAGAGACTTGTGTTGTCGTCCCCCCTTAGTGAAGTAGTGGTGCTCTCCCTCTCAACTCTGCCTGCCTGCCTGCCTGCCTGCCTCCTGAACTGCTGCAAGCCGAATGCATGCAAGAGATGCTCTTGTTCTGCCTCTCCCCTCCCCTCTCTCTCTGCTTATCTCACCCTTTCACTTGCTCACGCTCTATCTCTCTCACGCTCTCTCTGCCCTTTCCCTCTGCCTCTCTAGCCTCTAGCCGATGCTCTCTCTACCCTTCCCTTCCCTGGCTTGCTCCCTCACTCTGTCACTCAGCTTGCTCATTGGTTCGCTGCCCCTCCTCCTCCCCTTCTCTGCTCTCCTGTCATCATCCTCCTACATCACAAGCTTACGTGTGTGTGTCGTGCCGCAGCCTCGTAGCGTTGTGTGCCGTGTGCAGTGGGTTGATGGGGTTTCCTGCAAGCGTGCATAAAGCGGAGTGCACAGATGGAAAAGACCCTCCTTCCAACTCCAAGCGCTCATTCCCCCTCCTTTCCTCTATCCATTCCTCCGCCCATCCATCTCCTCCACCCTCTGCCTCCACCCCTCTTTCCTTTCTCCCCTTCCTCCATGCCCCCCTCAAAGTGTATGTGACACATAGTCTGAAGGATGCCTTCCAGTAGAGCTGAAGAAATAAACCTCCCTCTGAGAAAGTGCCTGTGCCAGTATTTTGCTATTAAAAGCATGTGGCATATTGAAGGGCAGGACTGATATGTAATTCAAAGTACTAGAGTTAAACTGCTGAGGCAGAGGACAGAAGGAAAAAAAGGAGAAAGGAGGTAACAGAGAAAAGAAGTGAAGAGAAGCGAAGAGAAGAGAAAAGAAGAGAAGTCATCTGCTAACTGGGATTGAGCCATCTCTTCTGTTTTTTAATCGATTGATTCACTCAGTCAAATTATTCCCTCCACTGGCAGGTGTTGCTCTCCAATAATGTGGTTTGTTCTGTATCAGAAAGAGAGAGAGAAAGAATGAAGCAGGTGGAAGTAATGGCAGGTCTGCCAAGCTGGAAGAGGCCTTGTAAAGCAGAGATCTATTTGATCAGTGACAGTCAGTGTATAAGGCTTTGTATCTGTTATTAGTGCAGAGTAATGAGGGGCGATATGGACTAAAAATTTTATCACGATAATTTCTGGCATTTATTGCGATAACGATAAAAGTGACGATAAAAAATATAAAACAATTCAACTCCATCTTTTTGACTACAAATCTATCACCGCATTCAGTCTTGAGAACCCCACAAACACTGCTCAAAAATAATACTTACTGTAGTCAAATACGCTACTAAACTATACCAATTAAGTTTAAGTAGTACACCTGTACTGCATCCTTTGTAATCACCGCTTTTTTGCAAACTTTGCATATGACAGATGTTTGCTCCACGTCAGACTTACTGTAGCCAAACCAGTTCCAGATAATCAAGCTGGAGCCTCGTTTAGCAACGAGCTCTTCGCTATCAGCCCCGCCTTCCGCCATGCTTGTTATTGTGCTACACGTGTGAGCTGCCGGCTGCCAGCGGCGAGTGCGTTGCGCACGTAATTACGTCATCAACAGGAGTTTATCGTTATTATCGCGAGATGACATATTCTTACCGTGGGGAATTTTTTTGACGATATATCGCAAACGATAACATATCGCCCATCCCTAGTGCAGAGGAATGATTCAAAAAATTCATCTCACAGGTAGAGCAGTGCATACTGTAACACTCTGTTTACACTAGGCTTTAACATGTGTTTCGAGTGACCGGAACTGAAGTGTACAGCTGAGACACATCTCTGTTCATGCCTGTCTTTATTATGCTCCTTGAAAGTGTCTTAGCTGACCACTTGTTTTCGGATTTCATTGCTTTCTACCTCACTTAAATCACTATGTCTTTGTCAGGGAGGTATCAGGAGCCTTTAGTGTTTACACTATAACTGATATGTGGTCAAATGTGCCCCAGACCACCTTGGCAAGTGGTTTGAGCGACCAGATCATAATGTTTCTTTGCAGTTATATTTAGTGCTGTCCACTTGTAATCAGATGAGCAGAAATGCATGTTGAAAGCAAGTGTAAAGAGGGTCTAGAGACACTGTTTAAGCATGTCAAAAAGTGATATTTCTAAGATGACTATATCTGTATGAACAATATCACATCCTGCCAGGGATGGTAGTATGGCTCAGGCAGCATCCTGAAACCATGGATGAAAAAAGTATATAAATACACACTATATACACAGACACTCTGGAGATAATAATCCACCCTATTCCTGCAATCGTTTTTAAGTTCTCACTGTTGAAAATATTTAGGAATGGTTATACAAATAACATGATGGTTAGGGTCGTGTTCTGCATTTGCCTTTGAAAACTAGCAAGTACAGCCAACCTGTCTCTCTTTTATTGCTAGTACCACAGAATCCCATTTTCATGGACACTTTGCAGGTCAAAAGTAGAAATATAAAGATAAAACTGAATAAGTTATATTCATCAGAGACAATATGCAATTTCTCCTCTGTTCCACTGTGGTGTTTATCAGGATATGTTTTTACGTCTCTTCCCGTCCTTTTTCCAAAGCAATCACCCAAAATTTCTTCACCATGCTTGCCTTGATTATACATTTACTATTCCAGGGCATGAGAGGAACACGATTCATAAATGCTGCCAGCAGCAGGCTGCCTCTGCGCTGTTTGCTGCTCAAAGCTTTACTTTAAGAGCAGCCAGAAGATGACAGGGGAAGAGAGAGAAAGAGTATTACTCAGTCTGGAAAAAAAAAAACCCACGCCTGCCTGAACCACACTAAGCAGAACAGTTTGGAATGGGGAAGGCTGCAGAGGGATTTGACTGCTCATACATAGCTGAAACTCCATAAAAGCAACGAGATTCTTGGAAGCACATAGCGTTAATTTTCAACAAAGATCTGGTTAGCACTACAACTATCTGTCGATGGAAATGTATTCTCTGACCTTTATCCAAAAGAGGCAGATGGTTGCAATTCAGCTGTACTCGACTATACTCTCTGCTCACATCTCTTTTGAGCCACGGTATCGTTTTTGTAGAGGACTAATCATTTCTGTTTGTCTTGTCCTTTCTCACTGCCAGCACACTTTGAGTTTGGAAATAGCTAACTCAAAGCCATACATTTGTTACTGGTCACATCCAATAACATGAGATAAGGATTTTTACAAGCTATGAGTGAATAAGGTCGACCAGTAGCACAGTATTGCATTCAGGTGGCAATATTCCCATTCATAAACTCAGCCATCAGCACACACCATCTATTTGCCCTTACATTCAATAATTCAGTGACTTATCATTCTGCTACAGAGCTAAAGGCACAAAATGCCAGTGCCTGTGGGATGTGTCTAAATTCATATGATTTGTGCCCAGATGGACAAGTGGTCAAGTGTACTGCCTCTTGAGCCACACACGTCCCCCCTGGCCTTAGACTGAATCCTGCTCTGCTTACTCTGCTCTGCCTCCCTCTCTGTCTGAACAGATTTAAAAATATCTACAACAACAACAACAACAATAATAATAATAATAATAAAACAAAACAATATACTATATTTAAAACAACTATATTTACTAGGATATTTACTAGGATATTAATGCTCACTAATTTTCTAGAAATGTATTCCCACTATACAGCATGTGAACTGAAAGCAACATAACATAAACATTTATTCTTTGCTTTACCCACTCATGATTCAGTGGCTGAAAGAATAAAGGATGTAGCCAGGAATGAACAAAGCATTCGGTTGTCACCTGATTCCTAGATCTCCCTCCCTCATGTTGAGGATTCTTATTGTTGTGTTTGCTGCCTCTGAAAGTTTCAGAGTGTACGATGGATGCACCAACACTTAAAATTACACAAAATGTTAAGAGAGTATAAAAATGGCACTGTTTATATTAGATGCGCATTTGTAGCAAGTCACATTGAGTCAAGCACATGGATGAGGTGAGCAAGGGATGGGGGTGGGGGGTTGCTGCGTGTAGTCAACCAGCAGAGAGCCGGAGTGAGTCACACAGAGCAGCAGCGTTAACTGTAACAACATCCTAAAGCTCATCCTGGCCTACATGGGTCATGATGACACAGTAAAAATAGACACTCACACACAATGCACAATGCCCAACTTGCAACACACACACACACACACACACACACACACACACACACACACACACACACACACAAAATATATACAATAACACATACAGATTGATAGGCAATCCAAACTGTGCCATCGCAATAGTGCACACTAGGTGATCACCACAGAAACTGAATGGGTTCATTTCAATTTCTATGGTGCAGGATGGAAATATAGATCCTCGGGGCACAGCCTAAAAACACTGCAAAATACAGACCAGATCCTGGTCAGCAGCAGCCCTGGGATCAGTCTGGTTATCACACTTTACTGCAGAGCTGATAGTCTGTGTTTCAATGCTGTGCCAGAGATCCAAGGAGATCCAGTCATGTGCGCTGCCTGAGCTGCCTCTGTGACAAGTTTGTGCATGCAGTGTTTACACCTTCTTGACAGTCTATTAAATTCTTCACCCTATTTAGTATGACTATTGAGAAAAAACACAGAAAGTCCAACCTGTTCCAAAAGCTATGATGACAACCTAAAGTGTCAGAGTTAATAGCCTAATCAATAAAGTGTTTCTGACTCTGATTCGTATTCTGTGCTGGTGTGTAAACGTGATTGACATTACGTGAGGTCATATTTATTTTTAAATGTGCAACAATTTTGGACGAAAAATACAGACTTGCTTTGCAAAGACCTTTACTCTTAAACAGCACATAGCACAATATCTAATTTGGTTCTGTTTCTTTGTTCTTGTTTTCACAAAGTGGGGGGTTCAACAAAGGCCTGAACTGCAAAAACTCAAAATCTTACCAAGAATATCTGTCTTATTTCAAGTCAAAATCACCTAAGAAATAACTTGTTTTTAGACAATTTTCACTTGTTTCAAGTGAATTTTCACCTTTTCCACTGGCAAATTTTGCCAGTGGAAAAGGTGAAAATTCACTTGAAACAAGTGAAAATTTGCTTGTTTCACCCTAACCCTAACCCTAACCCTAACCCTAACCCTAACCCTTATTTCAAGTGCATATTCACTTGAAACAAGTGAAAATTGTTTAAAAACAAGTTACTTATAAGGTGATCATATCTTATTTTAAGTGTAATGAGATATTTTGACTAGAAATAAGACATTTTGACTTGAAATAAGACAAATATTCTTGGCAAGATTTTGAGTTTTTGCACGATTTTCACCGATTAATTACAGTCAATTTTTTCATGACTTGATTAATAATTGATTTTATAAAATGTTAAAAATAATGCACAACGCAATGTCTTCAAATTGCTTCCTTAGTCTGACCAGCAGCCAAAAAAAAAAAAAAGATGTAATTTTAGAATCACCATTATTGCAGCCCCATTTAGATTTCAAAACAGCTATTGTGTGTATGTATGTTACTATGATGCTGGCTGAGATAATCTAACGCCGAAATATTCAGATTTAAGCACTGTGTCCGAGACAAGGGGCGTCAAACTTTTGCCCCAGTTGCACAACCAAATACCAGTGTAGAATGTGCTACAATGTCAATTAGAGGAAAATGGGGAAAAAATTACTTCAGTTCTAAACCACTTTTCTTTCTTTGATAATTTTTATATCGCCATGCTGACCCAGAATCTAGATTTTGTCTTTATTCTACAGCAATTTTTTATTTTATTTTATTTTAGTTTGTAAATAAACATTTATGTTTAGACCCAAACAAAGATCTACTTCTTGTGGCATTGCAGGAATCTAGTAGATCATCATCTAACTATAAACAGAGGAATTTCTGTGTCTCTGTATGCTTGTCTTTCGATTTTCTATGCAGTCGTTCGTCCTATCAACTTCACACTTGGCGGGTGTATTGTTGAGGACCCAAGGGAGTGCAGTGTCAACACTAAAGTCGATTGGATGAACAGTTGTCCAGAAAATCGAAGCACACACATACGCATACAGCTCAGTGGAGGACAGTTAGGTGGGGGGTGGGGCAGTGCAGGTTCTGGTGGGGTAGGAAGGGGGCATGATGGGGGGTCTAGCTCACACAGCAGGAAAAACACCCTCACATATGTATGCATGCACACACACACACACACACACACACACACACACACACACACACACACACACACACTTCCTGTCTCTTTCTCTGTCTCTCCACCTGTTAACAGCTCTACATTGATTTCAACCCATGAAATCCACAGCTTACCCTTCATCTAACCCAGCTATAAATGGAAGGAATGGCTGTCTGTGTTTCTGTCTTTCCTTCGATTTTCTTGACAATGACTTCACACTTGGTCAGTGTATTGCTGAGGACCCAAGGAAGCATGGTGCCAAGTGTGAAGTTGTTTGGATGAGCGGTTTTCCAGAAAGGTGCAAGCAGCAATACCAGAGGCCAGGCAATCAGCCAGCTCTGAACAGGCACAATTTGAACGGCCACTGCACTAGTGACAATTACAAACAGCAAACACACAACACAAGTGTTTCGTGTGTTGAAGCCTGGGATAAAGCTTAAAAGCTCAAAGTGAATTTGACTGACTTGCTCATGATTATCATTGGAAGCTTCTCATAGTCCAGTGTTTAAAAGAAAGTGATCCAAAAATCACAAGAAATGTAATATCAAATCACAATACTTATTGAATCGAATCAGCATCCAAGTATCATGAATCAAATTGTATCAGGAGGTCCCTGTCAATTTCCATCCCCAATGTCAACATATCATGTGAACTATTTAGTTATTTGATATAATCACCATATCCCCTTGCCTTACTTTAAGACACTGGTTTGTTCCTTTCTTTTGATTTGAGCTCTTGTTGCTGAGGGAGGGTTTGGACGTTGTCTTATATAAAAAGTCTCATATACACTCTGCTTCATGCAGCTGCGTTGGAGGAAACACAGCAAGGCCAAGAGAGCAGAGGATCCACTATGCCCGGAGCATCACCCACACACATGACTCCAAACTGATGTGCATGTACACACATGTATGTATACACACCCTAACATGTGCATGCTACTGCTGATGCTAGCATACAACCACACATATTTTGACATGTTATCCAGTTTGACTTTTTTTCACACGCAGAGGGCATCGGGTGTATAAAATGGTGACCTCTTTCTTGTTTACTCTACTCTGTAGACTATTTTTTCTTCCTTTGTCCCTCTTGCACACTCTCTCTCTGTCTCATACACATTACTACACACACACACACACACACACACACACACACACACACACACACACACACACACACAGGAGGCACAGGAGGTCCACATTTCATGACTGAGTAAATGTGTAGGTGAGTGAAGGAATGAATTAATGGGCCCCATCTTACACCCAGCACAGAAGGGCACCAAGCGCAACACAAGTGTCTTTGCTGGCTTCCAACCGACGCAGTAGCAATTTTCCCGTCCAGCACCAACGTTGTGTAAATAGCAAATGCGCTTATGCCCATCTGCGCGCCCATGGGTGTGTTGGTGTTAAAATGAGGTGTAGTCAGGCGCAGTGTTAGCGCATTTCTATCTTGGAGCGGTTGAAAGTGATTGTGCAACTTTCCAACAAAACCAGGGCTTAAGTCAGAGGCGCTGATGTCACTGTTATTTTAAGGCATTATTATCAAGATAATAATGCATATCTTCATAGGTGCACAATGTGTTTACGCTCTGCTTGTTGCACACAGGAATGCCTGCTTCACCTCAGGGACCTTTGATGAAATCCTTCTGTTGCTGTGGATGTGTTACTTGGCAAATGAGCCATTATAACAGCAGTCCGCTAAGGTGCAAGCACACATGGCTCTTAAACGGAATGGGAGATGGCACTCTGATTGGTTTACCGCATGTTACGCCCAAAACACACCCATGATTAATACAGAGACTAATAAGACCATTTTGAACCATGTGCCTGGTGCAACGACTCTTAAACAGCACATAGCACAATATCTAATTTGGTTCTGTTTCTTTGTCCTCCATTAAAATAGCTAAAATGGACTTGGAGACACCCTTAATGCACTTAGGCCATGCTTTTCAGCCTGGACACTTAGAGGCCACTCACACTGGCAAGTTTGATCCGCGCCCAAGCGCGATTGCCCCTAAAATCCGGATTCTTTGACCAGTGTGATCGCTCCGTATCGTGCTTGAATACAGCACACTTCCCCCGCTCTGGCACGGTTGGAGGAGGTGTGCTTCAGCGCGGTACGGGCGCATACACGAGCACATGCACGGTCACGCACGCAGTGCGCGGATGTAAATCATGCAACTTTCCTCCTGCCTCTGCAAAACTGTTTAATGTGCGCAGCGCGATTACCGGCGAATGGCCGCGTTGCGCAATCAATAATCAACCATGTTGTCTGTGTCATTGTCCGTTGTGCTGCTGCAACCGCGTATAAACAAAAGTCGGTTTATAATGAAAGTACAGCAGTCTGTGTGCGGCGATCCGGCAGACCTGGTGCTGGCCGGCACCGCGTCGGCACCGGCCGGCACTGGCCGCGGCACCGCGCGGTGTGCGGCCACCCGGTCTGCCGGATCTGACAGGTGCCGCTCCGGCTGTCAGTTGGACCTTTCTGAAGAAGGAGGAAGTTACCTCCGAAACTGTCAAGGTAAATAAACATCCCATGTCTGATTAAAAGGACCAAAAACGTTTTTTAGTTAAAAGGAAGACATGATGTATTTGAACTACATTGATTTATAATGACGTCGGGCCATGCCTGTTGTCGTATTTCAATGTGATGACGTGCACACCGGGGGCAATCGTGCTTGGGCGCGTTTGGGAAAAAGGGTAATGTGAGTGCAGGCCAGCCGGGGACTGGGGAGGGGGGGATTTTGGCTTTAGCACGATACGGGCTCAATCTTGCCAATGTGAGTGGGCCCTTAGACTGTTAAAACTGTAGCCCAATAGGCGACTATTACACAATAATTCATCTGCATATAAAAGCAGAATTTGATGGTTAAAAAATTCCATAGCGATACCAACAGTTAGTGAATATTCTGGTGAGGTTTCCACTCATTAGCTTGTGTAAATCAGACTCCACTGGACTTAAAATCGACAGAATAATTCAATACAGAAAATAGTTAATCAATGTAAAAAGATGTGAGGTATGGCTTGTACAACCCTTATTGGCTCTACAATATTGACGTACTGTCAACTTTACCCTTATAGTACTCTAGACCTCATACTTTTTACATTCTTGCTGGAATACGGGCACTTCTGGATGTAATCTCACATTCCACTCTATCTTTTGTTTTGGTAGACTTTATTGATCTCTGTGGGGAGATTCTCTCTGTGCCTTGGGCTACTTAACAGGGCTTTGCTATTACAAAGCTGCAGTACAGCTGAAGACTTTCCAACAGGTCTACATCTCTCCTGTTTTAGAAATGACTGGTAATACTACAGGTCAGGTAAAATATTAGGAATAGACGATACATACATGAAAAGTATTTGGCTCGACCTAGCAATATAAAATTCTATTCTTATCTTTGAAGCTACTTATGGGAACAATGATGTGTTAATGGATTGTGTAGCTGGTGAAAGATGACTCTCTGAATGATCTTTAACACAGCTCCATGGATGGATGCAGCTACAAGATTAAAACACCCACACAGATCTCAGACATCTGCAGCAAATCCCCCAAAGCGCAATTTGACCAGGCTCCTGCATGCCACACACACACACACACACACACACACACACACACACACACACACACACACACACACACTGCAATAGAGATGCCACAACTTAACTAGTAGCAGTCCATACAAGATAGCAGCAACACATAGAGGTAGCAGGGCCATACATTTGAATGATCTTAATGAGACGACTATTATGCAGATGTGTATACAACAAACACTGACAGAATGTACAGGTCTTTTCCTCAGACATAGAGACTCCATGCTATCAAATTGGATTTTTAAAATAGAGTTTTCAAATAAATTTACATTTAATAGCGTTTTCAATAGTCTATAGCAGGGGTCACCAATCATGTGCCATGGAGGGGCGAGAGGCTGCAGGTTTTCATTCCAACCAAGACCTCCACCAGGTGACTTCACTGATCACCTCACCTTGTATCAGAAAGGAGGAGCTAATCAGTGAAATCACCTGGTGGAGGTCTTGGTTGGAATGAAAACCTGCAGCCTCTCGGTCCTCCATGGCACATGATTGGTGACCCCTGGTCTATAGTGTACGTACAGACCGCCAGGAAAGAGCTATTGCCAAGCGCTCCAGTCGCCCCTGCAGGGACGGTTTTTGCTATGGGCAATGTGGGCAACCGCCCAGGGCGCAATCTACTTGGGGGCGCACAAGCGCCGTCCAAAAAAAAAAAAAGTGCGTCCGCAAAAAAAAAAAAAAAAAAAAAAAAAAAAACGTTTCTAGACTAATATCGCTCATTTCCATGTCAAGTTGGTGCAGTGGGCGCTAAGGCGCCCCTACTATCACGTCAACTTGCTGCTGAGAGTCATGTATACAGGTCGTGTGTGTCAGACGAAAAGGCAAGGGGGAGGGGGGCGCGGGGGATCAACTTGCGACTGCAGAGGCTGTGCGCAGGTTGTGAGTCTCAGGAAAAGCAAAGGGGAGGGGGGCGGGGGATAGACTAACCTCTGATATGAAAGATCCCAGGCCAAACAACACAAACTGCTGCTTCCAAATAAATTGTATTTCATTCATAAAATTAATATAGACCCCTTATAGCTACATGTAATTTATTGGGTTATGTGAAAATGCCAAACAACAACAACAACAACAAAAAGTCAATGGAGTATCATGGACAAAAGGCCAAAAAAAAAAAACATCAGGTGCCCAGTTCAGAAAGAGAAGGAGAGAAGAAGAGGAGAAACGTTCAAAAGATAAAGGTATGCAAGTCTCTATGCGTGACGTTAATTGTGCATGTAATGAAACAGTAGCCTATACCCTATTTATTAGCCTCTTGCTAATATGTTGCCACTTAGCCACAAGTGTTTTTTTTTTTTTTTTTTTTGGTTTTTAGTTTTGCTGAACTAGCAACTATTAGAATTTTAGGCATCATGTCATGGAATTAATTTCACCCATAGGCTCGTTTGTGTTTGCAACAAGTGCAAGTTCACATTGGCCTGTTAGTCTGTGGATTTGGTAAACAATACGTCCTGACTGTGGAATTTTTAATTTTTTTTGCTATACGTGGGTCTATGGTAACCTAAATAACTTCCTATACACTGACATGACATTTTGTAAGCTATATGTGATATAGCTTTATGAGTCATTTCTAGTGTGTTATTCTTAGTTAATAGGATGTTAACAAATGATAGGCCTGATCCGGTGGGGATGGGGGGTGCGGGACGGTTCGCCCAGGGCGCAAAACTAGCCAGGACCGCCTCTGCGCCCCTGCTTAGTCTGCGAAAATTAACAGTATGTCTACCTCAAGTATTCAGTATTTAGAGAATTTCCGGATTCCCACCTTAGAAATTTCCCAGGTTCAAACGAACTAGCAAAATCAAGTCACTCAAGTCACATCAACAGAAGCTTCAGACCCTGAAATAAAAAAAAAAAAAAAAAACGTTGCAGCTAACTAAATGAATCAGCCATGTGACAGAGTTGTCTCTGCTTACCTGGCAGGAGGTAAGCTATCCTTTTTGTCTGTCCAGTGCTGTGTTATAGTTATAGCTTATGACATTTGATTAACCAGACTGGCAGCAAGAATTACATTGTTTTACATGACATTATAACAACAAAACAGCAAGAAATTTGCCAGCTTACTGGTGAGTAGTCAACAATCGTAGCTGTCATACTTATGACATGCTAGCTAAGTTAATGTTTACAAGCGGGCAATCTGACCCCTTAAAATTGAGCCAGCTAAGACGAGTAAGACTTCACACAATAGTAGTAATACTGCTCATAATACATGAGATACTGACTAATTATAAAATTTAAAACTCTCTTACCTGAGAAGATAAGTTTCCTTCTCCGGAGATGGACATTTACCAGGCAACGGTCTCTTCTGCTAGCCATAACCGCTACCTTTTCTCAAACTTTTCTCTTCTTTTACTCCAACTCCTATTAACTAACTAAATTAACATCCTTATGGTTGCTGCCTGGTGAAGAAACGATTAACTTTCTCCTCCTCCACTCCGAAATAAACGAACAACATAACCTAAAACAAAGCAATTCAAACAAAAAAGCAAAACAGCAATGTCCAGAATCCGTTTTAGCTGATTTAAATGACGGTCAACGGTCGGAGAGGAGCTAGCAAACGATAGCAAGCATTATGCAAAATGCTACGTGAGAGCACCATCTACTGACCAGTCGATGTGACTGTCACGGGTTGTGGCGACTGAATAAATAATGACCGTCCAAAATGAATGGAAGTCTTTGAACATTTACACCTTAAAGTGTCTTACTTACGGCCAAACCATAACTGTACTGAAAAAATGCGCCATACCCCCTATTTACATATTGTGAAAAGCATTGAATATTGAGATTAATACAGATTTAGGCAGTTTAAAGCCTCACTGCTATCATAAAATCATTTCTTGGCCTTAAAGTAAGGTTTTGCTGACATCTCAGATGAAGAATAACTTCGCTTATAACTTGAGTGGGGAACTCAATACTTTCTGGGCAGCAATGAATAAATAAATAACTAAATACGACTACACTTTAATGTAGAATGAGCTTTGATTAAACGTATTGATTGAGAAATTGCTAAATATTACAGTGAAGAGCGGAGTTTTTTAGTTGAACATTCATGCTTGACTGATTACCTGTCTTGAGATTTCTCAAGGTAAACTTAAAAGTTGGCCTCATTAAATATGGTTAATGTATTTTATAAATAAATAAATAAATAAAATGATTGGAACTGTATTGAATTATGAAGCAAAACATCATGTATAAGACTTCAAATGTTTGTATGATCATATGTTCAGTCAGGGGTGTTTCAAAATGTCTCAAGAGAGGCTGCCAAGTTAAGATTTTGTGTAGAAGGGTGTTTGGACATGTGAAAGGATCATTACAAGCCCATCTGGCTTATGGCCCTGTAATGCTTTAGATAACCACTCTTAGGCTGTCTCGAGATGTCTAAGATTTCTGTTATGCCTAAAGTATCTCAAGACTTTATCCAGATTTTATGTCTTGAGACACTGAGCCATTAAGACATTGAGACATGTATGATGTCTGGGTGTGAAAGTGAATGCCATTGATCTGAGATACAGAAGAAATATTTTATCTTATTTAAGATTCTGCCTTTGTGTTAAAAGGTGTATGTTTTTTATGTTTTAGGTTGAACAGAGGAAAAAGGAGATATTAATCCATTACTGAGAAAAGCTGGAACCAGCTGGAGGAGGTGGAGAACTAACAGACAACTGGGACCACTTGGTGTGTGTGTGTGTATGTGTGTGTTTGCGTGTGTGTGGGTGGCTGTACATTGTTGGGGGGGAAAGGACAAGCTTGCGACATTTATTTGATCCAAGTGGAAAAAACAAACTCACAAAATCAAAGCAATCTTGGTGCAAATTAAATATTGAATTTATTACAATTATTATTCAGGACCATCTTCCCAAAGTTATCCTGAGACTTGCAAGGAAATATAGAATAAGTAGATACAATATTTGCCAATATACATTTAACAGAAACTTGGCAATCCAATTCTCGTTAAAGCGGTAAGGAGCTATGTCCTGTGAATAACCAGTTTAAATTAGTTTGCTGTTGTGTATTCATGACTGAATTCACAGCAATTCTGTGCAACCACTGTGTTTTTGAAATCTGATTTTCATGTCATAACATATGCTGCACTGACTGGTTCACCTATAAATCTGAGCTTCAGCTGCCTTGACAGGTATTCAGATGCTGCTTATCTCCACACTCTGTACTACACAGTAGGCTATTAAATTGCTCCGCTATTTTTCATTTTGCTGCGCTGTGTCAGGTATCCGAGCCTGTCTCACTTTCCCTTCCAGTGTGCTGCTTGCTGTTGCCTTTGGCTTTGCCTCTGAACTCCCTGATTCTGAGTATTGCTGGCTTATTCCCCCGCTTAGTGACACTGTAATCCCTCAGTGCAGCAAGATGAAAGTAGTCATTTATGAATGGAAGGGTCTGCTGCAGTTACACAGATGCTGCAGTGTGCACCCATGTGTGTGTTCTGCGTGTGTGTGTTTATGCAGTTAATGGTGCAATTTCTTTTGATGTTCACCAGGCACGGGCAGCAGTGGCAATCTCCATGGCAACAGGCGTGCAAAAGCTGAGAAGATTCTCCCAGGTTGTTAGTGTGTGTATTTGTGTGCTGTATATTGCACACATGCCCAGTATTGTCTGTGTGTGTGTTAGTGTGAAGCTCAGTTACCATGTAGGATTTGCACCACTCATTGGGATCTGTCTTCCTCTTTCTGTGGTTTTATTACACTGCGCCTGCTGAAATTGCTGTGACTCCCCGTGATGAAAGATGTTTATGTTGGAGCAGCAACAGTGAACTGAGGGCTAAACTGCACTCTGAAGCTGTGACATGCCACCCCTGTCAAAGCTTTTGACATCCAACTTAATCATTCCCAAGGTGCCTACAACTTTTTGCCTTGACATGCTTGCTTACATTGCCCGCTGAACTGTTGCTCAAACCCCATGAGAAATTTGTCACAAATAAATGTAGCGTTCCCTGTCGAATGGACTGAAGAGAAGCATGGCTCAAACTGCTTCAAATCGTAAAAAAATCGAGGCCTAACCACAACCAAAACTGATTCGCTTTCGATTCACTAAGTTTGTGTTTCTTGTTCCAAAGGAAAAGTTTCACACCATTGCCTAAAGTTCATATCCAAACCATTTACAAGAATGTATACATTCACACAGAGGGTGGATAGAGGAACATTTAGATAGGTTAGATAAGATAAACTTTACTGATCCCCATCGGGGGGTAATTTGCCTGTTACAGCAGCTCACTTTTAGGCCATTCTTCCTGTGAACTTCACTGTGACTGGTGTGTCGTCGCTTATCAAGCTTTACACATGCAGACTACATAATCTTCTATACTTAAAGCAGTATCAAGAAAATCAGTGCCAAATAATTTTACTCATTAATACTGAATTTCACCTAAGGGCGTATTTTAACGCAAGGTGGAGACTGGGCCTAAACCACTGGAATCTGTATCATTTCGAACACATTCATCATGTCTTCCTTTTCATCATGCCTTCCTCAGAAAGCGTCCAACTGACAGCCAGAGCGGCATGTCAGCTGGCGGCTGGCTGGCAGGAGGAAGTTACCTTCAAAACTGTCCCAATTTTTCCAGTTTTTTATTGAAAATGATTAATTTTAATGTCCCATTGCACTCTGAAATGAAAGCATAGTACAAATAAACAATTGGAGTTAAAAAAGAAATCATGGAATCAATTTATAGACCAAAATGTATTTTAAACTTTTGACTCAAAGTATAACAGATATAACAGCTGAACACACTCCTGGCATTCTTCCCCCCGAGCCGCTCACTTAGGTCAGCTGACCAGCTGCTCCTGACCGTGCTGAAAGTTAGGTTAAAGCTCAGAGGGGAACGAGCTTTTGCCGTAGCGGCCCCAACACTTTGGAATCGATTGCCGCTGCACATTAGGCAGGCCTCCTCACTATCTCGTTTTAAAACCCTTCTTAAAACCCTTCTTAAAACCCACTTCTTTTCTTTAGGTTGTGATACCATGTAGGATTTATGATTTTATGATTTATGATTTTATGTGTGCATGTTTTTTCTTTTATGCTGTGCAGGCAGTGCATTTTACATTATTTTATTCTATTAAAATTATAATTGTATTATTATTTTATTTTATTTTAATATTTTTATATATTTTATTTATTCTATCCTATTTTGTTTTATTATTTTATTATTATTATTATTATTATTACTATTATTATTTTACTTTATCTGATTTTATTTTAATTGATCTTATCTTATTTTATCGTGTTATCCTACTGTGTTTTTTACCTTTTTATTCTGCTTCTATTGTGTTATCTTGTGGTGTTTTATCTTGCTGTGCAGCACTTTGGAAAACCTTGTGTTTGTTAAAATTGTGCTATATAAATAAAGTGGATTGGATTGGATTGGATTCTTTCTACAATAGAATGCAAATATTCTTCAGAAAATTTGTACCAAATCTGTTGCAGAAGTTCCCACAAATGTGTGGTGCTTGTAGGTTGCTTTGCTTTCACTCTTCTGTCCAGTTCATCCCAAACCAGCTCGATGGAGTTTAAGTCTGGAGACTGTGCTGGCCACTCCATGTTTTCAAGCTTAGCATCTTGTTCTTTTTTCCTGAGGTAGTTCTGTCATAGCTTGGACTGATGTTTTGGGTCATTATCTTGCTGTAGGATGAACCCGTGACCAACTAGGTGCATACCAGAGGCTATCGCATGGCGCTGCAGAATGCTGTGGTAGTCGTTTTGGTTCAGGGTGCCTCTCACTCTGTACAAGTCACCGCCCCTGGATCCAGCAAAACAACCCCAGACCATCACACTTCCTCCTCCATGTTTGACAGTTGATATCACACACTGTGGAACCATCCTTTCCCCTACTCAATGGCATACAAAGATCCTGCGTGATGAACCGAAGATTTCAAATTTTTATTCATCAGTCCATAATACCTTCTTCCAGTCTTCAGTAGTCCAATGGTGGTGTTTCATGGCCCAGGCAAGCCTCTGTCTTATTCTGACATCTTAGCAATGGCTTTCTTGCTGCAACTCGTCCTGTCAAACCTGCAGCTTGAAGTCTTCTCTTCACACTTGACACTGAGACTTGCTCACTACGACCACTATTAAGCTGTGCTTGAAGCTGTTGTCCTGTGAGCCACCTATCACGCAAGCTGTTAACTCTCAGAAAGTTGTCCTCTGATTCAGTTGTGGCTTTGGGTCTGCCAGATCTCTTTCTGTCAGAGTTTCCCTCAGTTTCAGAGTGCCTTTTGATGGTGAAGGAAACGGTACTCAATGACACCTTGACTTTCTTTGTAATTTCTCTGTATGAAAGACCTTCATTTTTAAGTGTGGTCTCTCTTCCATTGTTAACTGCCTTTTTCTTGCCATTTTTGTAGCAACACACTACTTTCTGCAGTACAATACTGTTCAACTGATGCTCACAAAGGTATGGTACCACAGTGTGTTCCAACACTGCTTTTATGTAGACAGAGGGGGTTGTAAGCAATCAAGAAACGTTGGAACACCTGTAGGAATCAGTAGCACCAGCTTTCAAGGCTTGATCAACCTCCATTGCTGCAGAACAGCTTTACATTGCTAACCCATTTTGTGTTTCCTGAAAAAGGTCTTTTTGTATTATTCTGAAATGTACATTATTTTTCAGTTTTGAGTAACCTTACCTTTTTTTTTAACCTCTACAGTTCACCACTTACCTTAGTACCATTTCAAGCTATTCATTGGACTTGAACGACTTGAATTGCAATGAATAACTGGAAAAATTGGGGTGTTCTAAAACTTTTGACCAGTAGTGTATGTCTGACCAAAAGAAACAAGAACACATTGCCACTGGAATCTGGTTCACATCTAGCATCTAATTGTGCTGTGTGTCCTGCACACAGTGGAAGACAGACCAGTTGTCCAGCCATTTTCCATGCCTGTTTATTCCTGTTCATGGTCATGGGGATTTGAGTGGAAGGCAGGTAAATGCCTTCAAAAGGTTGCCAGTCCATCATAAGGGACCAGCTTGCCATTGGAAGGGGAAAGAAAAATAACTGTAGTGCAGCAAAGGGTAAAGTCTGTCTCCACTGTGAGTGTCCGCGTAGAGCTTGCAGTCTGATTGCTACCTCTTGCACCCACTCATGCACACATACACACACACACAAACTCAAACACATACACATGCCCACTGGGCATCACTTCCAGGAGAATCAGTATAGAAACTGTTGCAAGACAAAACATCATTTAGGCCTCATAATTTAAATATACAGTTGTCTATTACATATGCTCTCCTTCCATAATTTAATTTATTCCAGCCATTGTGCCTGTCCTTAAAAGGTAATCACATACAGCAGTGTTTGTGCATAAAAGTGTGAAGATTACATAACAGTAGGAATCCTATGAGAGTGACATTATAGAATCACAAGGTACAGTGATTATTCTTTTTCTTTACTGGTTGAACATTTACTTGGACTAAATTACACTTCTAGGGTCATGACATGAGTCTTCTCTAAGGTGAACTAAAATGTACCATTTCCATAATGTAGCTAAGGATTAAACAGACCATTTTAGCCCTGCTAGTTCCACACTATCTCTGAATACTGAGTTAACAAGGCACTTTCATACAGTGAGCTTGTTAAGTCAGAATTCAGTGACCTTATCAATATTCATTTGGCACTTATGAAAATTATGGCTCATAGCAATTACTAAGATGGTAATATTTGTCCTTCTCTTGACAATGCCATAATGTGCTACAGACATATTGCTAATTGTCATTAAACCTCATTCAGTATTCATTTATTCAACCAGATGAGAGAATTAGGTCTATGCTGCAGTGGTTTAAATTGATGATGGCATTCTAATGCTTAAATTTCATTTCATTTTCAACATTTTTATTATCTCAGAACATTTTTTTTAATCCTCAGTAGATGAACCGCACAACTCCACTTCCCAGTATGAAGATCTGAATGTTGACAGAAGCAATCATTTATTATGTCAAAATGATTAAATAGATTTATTAGATATGCATTATGCAATAAGGAATCTTAAGTGTCAACCCTAGAAACATGCTGCAGAATATAAAACTTGGAGATGGAAAAATCAAACTTGAAGGTCAGTCCTTCTTCTGAATGTGATTACTATGTACATACTAATATTTCATTCCTATAACATAACAAGTCCTCATGAGATTAACTGGTGCTTAATCTTTCTGCTTGTCCTGCCCTTTAACAGCTCAAGCACTTTGCCTTGAGCCAGCCCCAGGCTACAGGATAATACATTCAGTTTAATTAATTTCTGCTCGATAGATGGATTTTTAATTATTTTCCCCTGGATCGGAAATCCACGACACATAATGCAGCAGACACTAGTGACAGCAGCAACAGGGAGCCTCTTCTCTAACAATGCACAATTACATTACATCCATACAAATAAGCATTAGCTCAGGGGCCAGGGCTAAACTTGGTACAAGACCGCCCTCTGCTGGCTGATTTACGACTCATCTTATCATCCAGCTTAAACTCAATTTCCCATGATGCCACAGGCTGCAGCCGACTGCGTGACGCACATTTCAGCCGACACACTGCTTGGCTCTCACAGCTTGATGAGTAAAATTAAACGGTACTACAGATAAATTGTTGTACGAATCGAGGGCTGCTGTTAGTGTTTTGAGGGCATCGGCCCGTTAGTCCGAAATGGCCCTGTTTCTTTATGCGCAGGGATTTTCTTGATCCATGTCAGTTCTTCGGTTATTCCTGTCAAAATAGTAGCTACCGTCACCGCTTGCCAGCCACCAGAGCACAAACATGACTCTTCCAGCTCTGCAGAACACCGGCGTGCTTTACAGAAGGATTTTGTCCCAATTTCCTCAAGACATTAGTCTGGCGTTTGCCTATGGGTCCGGTGTTTTCAAGCAACACGGCACCAGTCAAGGTCAAATGGGGGTAAGTGACACCTGTCCTGACAGCCTCCAAGCCTTTGAAAGCTCCTGTCCGCCTCCAACACGGTTATGCTGAAAGTTACCGGGCTCTACAACGATGCTAATATATAACCTTTTAACTTTTAAAACGTAATAACGCCTACTATTAAGCTTTTCGTCTGAAATGTACAGGTCTCGCTGGACATGTTTAGCATTTGTGTTGATGGATGGCGCTGTTGCTCCATATTCCACCGTAATAGAGGCAAAACAAGCATATTTATTAGGCTATCATGTATTCAGTCTCTTCCCTGCTGTGTCCATATTACATTCGTATTTTTTAACCTACGACAGGACCTGAACTAAGCAATTAATCAGGAGTCAGGAAATGAACACATGCTAAGGCTGTTAGGATTTACTTGGCAAGAGGCTTTGATACATGCCCACTATTTACATCAGGTCCTAGTGTGTATATATATGTGTTTATATATCCCTGTCATGCTTTTTTTTGTGTTTCAGAGGAACATGCTAGACTTTGTGTTTGCAGTGGACGACCCAGTGACTTGGCACACCATGAATCTGCTGCAGAATCGCAAACACTACTCCATCCTAAAACTGCTGGGGCCCACAAAGATCAGCTCCATCCAGAACGACCACGGGGCCGCAGTGTACTATAATACGCTGGTGCCTGTGGATGGAAGGGTAAAGATTTTTTTTTAGGTCTCACTGTGTTTTATGATGACTTTATTTTGGTAGCTCAAAGAGTGTCTGAATTGCCAGCTCCAGCAGTCCCTCAGACTAAAACTGATTCTCACATGGGATTTGTAATTAATTTTACTTTGACTTTTGGCCAACACCATCTTATGAGCTTATAACTGAGCTCAAAAGTCTACATGATAGTTTTTCAGAGTAGCATGCTTTTGCTAATGCAAATCAGTAAATTTGTCTAAAACAGTTTTAATCATTTTTTGTCTTGTTACTGTTTAGTGACTACCAGCATCCTGTCCTCTTCTCAGGTAATTAAATATGGTGTGATCAGCACAGAGTCTCTGATTGATGACTTGATGCACTGGAAGACCATGTACATCGCTGGACGCCTGCACAAACCAGTCAGTATCTTGAACAGATGGTTACTGAATTAGTCAGGAACACTATGCGTAAGTTGTCTAAAATTAGTAATTTAGTTAGTCACTTATTAGACAGACTTGGTCTGTCAGTCTTTGTCTAATTATGTTCATGGTATTCATGCATGTGTCTGTGCTTATCTGTGTGTGCATGTGTGTGTGCATGTGTGTATGTGCCTCCTTGCAGGTGAAGATGCTGGTGCAGGGTGAGAACGGGAAGCTGCGCGCTGCTCTGGTGGGCAACCTCAAGAGTGCCGTGACAGCCTCCTTCCTCATGCTGCCTGAGAGCTTCACTGAAGAAGACCTCTTCCTGCAGATCGCTGGCCTCTCCTATGCTGGTACCTAGACCAAACAAACATGAAAACATGAACGAATTTAAACTCACACACACACACACACACACACACACACACACACACACACACAAATTAATTATAGTTAAATGTACACATTCTGGATGGAGATGCTAAAAAAATGTCACTGTCTGCTTTCTCACTGTCTCTCTCTGTTACACACATACATACTCACATCTCCCCATATTTATAGTTTCAGAAAAGCATAATGATTGGTATTCCTCTCTTTGGTACAAGATGGTTAGGGTTTCATTTTTTGAAAGTACCTGGGCTGATGGGTGTAAGTACCCTGTGACAGAGACATATAATTTGTTCAGATGTAATGAGGTGGACAAGGAGCAGGTAGATTGATGTTTTCCTGTGTGTTTACCTAACAAGGCTATGTATTCCAAGAATGCACTAAGAAGGGCTGCAAGGGGAAACAGGAAACAGGAGGTAGCCTCCTGCCTAATAGCTTGCACTTATTTTTGTTACAGTGCCAAAATCTAAACATTTTAAACTGAATCAATGTGACAGTAACACCAGCATCATGTAAACTTTTTATGAACTTTAGACAAGATTTTTTTTTTACCTTTCAGTTGGATTTATCAATGAGGAAGTTTAATATTTTGCTGGTGGCACCGGTTTTGTCAATAACGTCTCAGTGGTGTTGAAGTGGTATCAGTTTCAAACTGTGAGAGCTGAAGTTCTTATTTTGCCAGTATTTTATTCAGTGCCCGTAAGTTAAAGCACATTTCCATGTCCTTTAAGGGGATTTCAGGATGGTGATTGGGGAGGATAAATCCAAGGTGGCCAATATTGTCAAAGACAACATTCAGCACTTCAGGATACTGTACAGCAACATCCTACAGGACTGTCCTCAGGTGGTCTACAAGCCTCAGCAGGGAAAACTAGAGGTGAAGCTTCACATATATTTATATAAAAACACACCCAAATACACACACACCTATTTTTAATATCTCATTTATTTTGACTGTTTATCGCACAATTTGATACTATCATGATGTTAAGGTGCCAATTCGCTATGTTTTGTGATTCTACAAGTATTCCCATTCAATATTATGATTTATTACGCATTTTGTTTTTTGAATAGTCCTCTGGTTTGTGGATTTAAAGTTCCATAAAGCTGTGACTGGCCCAAAGGTCACAATAGCTTTATAGATTCATGTCGAGTTCCAATGAAAGGGCTACTACGGGGGCTAACATCATCAAACATGAATAAAATTGAGCTCGCTGAATCCACAAGAGTCTCCGCTCTCCAGTGAAACCCAATTTATGCAACTCCTAGAAATATTTGCAGAATATTTACCATGTACCATTTTACAACTGGCGAAAATAACATGTATGTACTTAATGCAAAAAAACAACAACAACAACAAAAAAAACCTGCATGGTTTTTGTTCCAAACTGCATAGGATTAGCATAAAGTGTCCATGTCTGCAGAGGTGAGACCTGTGGATTCTCATTAAACCCATTTTCATTCAGATATCTTAAGCTCAGAGGTCAAGGGACCCGTTTGAAAATGGCCATGCTAGATTTTCCCTTGCCAAAATGTAGTCTAACTTTGATTTTTAGTCCTCTTGCTGACAACCTACCATGACATGCTTGGTACCAATGGAGTCTTTAGGTCACCAAGTTTCATATGATAGAATATGATACATATGAGAATCGAATTTCTTTTTCCCCTAACCCTAGGATTTATGTTAGCAACTCAGCTACACTTGTACATCATGTGGTGTTGAGTAATGTTGTTGTACTGCAAAAAAAGCAACAACTATCTCCAGTTTCATTTTTTTTTTTTTTATTATTACATCAAGTCTTGTCACCCAAGTGTTTCATGACCTATGGACTAAACTGTGGATGGCACATTATAAAATGTCAGAAATGCATGGATGTGAAGGAGAAAATCAAATCAGCTTGTTTCACTATTCAAAAAATTGTTCTGTGTTTTATCTGCAATACAATCTGATTCCCTGCTAACTTGACTTGGTGCACCCTGAATCCACCCACCATGTCTATGTTCAAGGTGCCATAATGGTGTCAGAGAACTGGAGTGAAAACCTTATAAACCTGATATGCTCATTTTTATGACAGACTGCCATTTCTTTCTTTCCCCCAAGGCGATGTAAGACTTGATACATTTTATCTAACAATGGAAATAATGCTTACCAAAATCTATTAATTTCTATAGTTGTTGTTGAGATTTCCCACCTGCAATGCCTTAAAATATTATACTAAATTGATACATACAGCTTTGTCCTGGACAGAACAGAGTGTACTTCCAACCTCAGAAGTGAACTTTAAATGGGGTGTGACTAACATGGCACAGTGCCCTGATCCCTGCTATGCATATTAGCTGGCACAGCGTGGAAAATGGGTGTGTGGTTGTGTGTGCGTGCATGCACTGAAGAACAACAATAGACACTCCTGTCTGCTCATCCTCAGTTCAGGTGTAAAGTTTCATCTGCCTGTGCCACTAAACCAAAGTAATAGAGAGCACCATAAAAGCTGGGCACTGTGTGCTGATTGGTCAGTTCAGGGCTGCGTGTGTATTGCTTCTTGCAATGTGTAGGCCTTAGGGGAGTTACAGTATGTGCTCTTTAGGTGATATAAGGGAAACAGTGTGTGCACAGGAGAATTACTGTGTGATAATATAGCAGACAATACGCATGAGCCAGCTCTATGTTGCTGCCTGGTACATTCACACACCAGGCATCCAAAGAGGCCAAGTCAAGTAGTGCTGCCCCCTTTTTTTTGTTTTGTTTTTTGTTTTGTTTTTCCAGATAGTTATTGGGCATTGCAATTTGACAGTAACACAAGACACACTATGTTTTTATATTCTTTTATAACTGGTAGGCTAGATGCGCAATAATTGGATGAATTAATTGGAGAATTGTGAAGGACAGTATTGAAGCCACTCTGTCCATAATCAGCATGGAAATGCCTCACGAGGAATTCAAAACATATCCACAGTACCAAACAAAAGCTGATGCTGCCCACTGAGCTATCATATTGAAATTGGACTCTGGAAATTGTGATTTGGGTACAGCCCTCACAGTCCACACATTTAATTCTGTCTGTTAGTTGTAGCAACACTGTGTGGCCACAGGTTTGCTAGCCTACTTGTTATCTGTGGTGTTGCCAACCTGGACTGGATTCAGGTTCCTTTCAGTGCAGCCACCTCAGAAAGTAGATATTAGTCGAATGTTTCACTTAAAATATTAAACAAATGGCTTTACTTTGCCATATCCAAACTTAGGGCATAATTAAATGCAAATGCTCTACAAAATGACTTTTAGTTTCTTGCATTTTAAGTTAAATTGAAACTGGTGTTGCAGTCCACTGTGTGCTTCCTTAGGGACTCTTACTGTGCTTCATAGCACATTTCTTAAGATACGGATGAGAATCCAAAATGGGCAATGAACTTGTGCCCTCTGGGTCTCTACATGATTTGAATATTTCTCTGATTTAATGAGCCTGGCTCCATGACGCAGCATTTAGTTCTAATATTGGGCTGAAAATGTAAAATTTTTATAGTGATAGAGTTTTGTAGAGATACTTACTGTGCTGGCAGCATTCCAAATATAATTTCAAGATGTTATAAATTTGAAGCAGCATGCTGTCAGGCGTATAGGCTAATTTCACAGATAAAACAGCATATCATTCGTATTTGATGATGTCTTCACTCAGGCGATTTGTTATTTGCAGTTAAATTGAATGCTGTGTTATTGTTCATTTATTGTTCATTTTTGCCTTTCCAGCTAGATAATGCCTGCTGGTAGGGCAATTTCACAATGTGCTGGTCTTGAGTTTAATGTATGTATCTCTGTCAATTCATGCTGAATTATTTTCATTTGTGTGCATGCAGGTAGACAAGAGCCCCGAGGGCCAGTTTGTGCAGCTGATGGCGTTGCCTCGGACCCTGCAGCAGAGGATCACACGGCTGGTTGACCCACCGGGGAAGAACCGAGACGTGGAAGAGATCCTGCTGCAGGTGGCTCAGGACCCAGACTGTGGAGCTGTTGTACAGCAAGGTAGGGAACTGGAGGAGATGAGAATCTGCTGTAGAATATAGTCTGTGGATCCTCAGCTACAGAAAGAAAGACTTGAATTTAGGGATGGATGGTTAAAGGAGATTCTGTCATTGATGGCCTTGGAAGCTAAAAATGGAGCCATTATACAAGGAAATGTCAGATTGATAACTCACATAAAAATATTTGTAGAAAAACATTCTGTTATTTGTCGTCTCTAAATTGGTTCCATCTTGCATGAAGGCAGAAAGAGAGGCATACAGCATGCAATCGATAGTCCGATGATTGGATGAACCTTTAGCGTAAGGGAAGGTGTGAAGGAGGCGTAATAACAAATCTGCTACAGACATTTCAGCTCTATTCCTTGTGACGCTGGTGTATAGCAAAGTTAGGATGTTAAGATTTATGATTAGATTGGTGATGAGTAGATTAAGGATAGGAGGCAAGGAGGAGAAGGCTGATTAAAATATTCCATCACAGAAGCTTTCATACAGACAGGGAGGAACTAATAATAATAATGATGATCATTTTTATTTGTAGAGCAAACAATGTTACACAGCACTTTACATGATTAAAATAAAAGTGGTAAAAAAAAAATCATAAAAAACTTTAAAACAGCGTGACGAATGTGAACATACAAAAAGTGGACAAACTGCATAGGATAACTAAGCCAAAAATAAAACGAGTAATCGTGTTTCTCATAAATGATGCAGTCGCGCCTTTGGTGTGACCGTAACGAGATGCATCATCCCTGCCAGGTTCTATCAAAATGGGACCAGTGACGCAGGAGTTTGACATTTTACCTTTTAATCACAGAGAGCCCATCAGGCCAGTCACTGTAACATTTTAAAATGCCACAACGCAGTGCCATAATGCATCATCTCTCTGAGTTTCCCCGCAATCGCCCCAGGGCTGTCTGAGATACCAACTTACCAAGTTTGAAATTTATACTTAATAATTTCAGCACCTTCCTTTGAGCCTGACAGACTGTAGTTTATAAGTATAGCTGGATTTGTGAAGATTCTTTTTCAATTGAACTTATAGTGTACAAGTTAGGTTAGAATTTGAAATTTAGACTTTTAATCATACTGCTTTAATCAAATCATTCAGTGTAGACGGACAGACTGATGGATGGATTTTGTTCAGACATTTCGAAAGATGGATGGATGGCATGATTGACAAAGGAATGAATCCATACTGATTCTGGAGGGCGCAGATTTCTTCATCTCAGTACTCTTATACTGCTATAGTGTTTTATAATGGGCTCAAAATCAAACTGTACGATACCATCATATAAAGTGTTTTGTAATAGCATGATCAATATAATCTGGAGGTTGATGAGTCTGATGCGTTTGCTTCTCCTCAGGTATCTCATCAATTGTGAAGTCCTCCAGTATAACACAGAGTCTCAAAGGCATTGCCACAGCAGGTAAGCACCCTAACTCTATTACTTTATCATCAAAATTCTCAATTCAGATTCTTTAATTATGGACCAAAAGCATTATCACAAGTCTCTTTGCCTAATTTTTTTTTTTTTTTTTTTTTTTTCACCAAATGACACATATAATCACTGAGTAAAAAAAGACAAACATCTCACATTCAAAATGTCTCGGTATTCCTCTAAGCATTTGTGAAAAGCACTCTTATGAACTAGGATTTTTTAAAGCTTATAATTAATTAAAGTTGTCACTGTGTGACGACAGCTGTTTTACTGCAAGGTAACGTTCAACGTGCTGTGTGTTTTGTTCCTCCCCAGGCTTGTGGAAGACGGTGTCGTACAGCTCCAAGAAACTGATAAAAATGTGGAGGGGATGGAGGAGGAAGCCCTCTGTCCCGCAGCCGTCCTGATCCTGTCTGTCTGTCAGACACTTGTTAACATGTGTGACTGTCAGACAGACAAGAACTTGACATCAGGCACCCGTCTATCCCTCTGACTTCACCCTGATGAACTTCTGTTCCACCAGTCACACGCTAACCTTTGGTTGTATCACTCCATAGCCCCGGGGGGATCACTGACCATGCATAAGGCTGTGTTTGGCAAGTGTTAGTCTTGAATCACAGCCGACCCTTTTATAAATGGATGACAGTTACATTGACTGACAAGACGGTGCTGAATGTGCTGCATTTTCAGCCAAAAGGCTCTGCAAAGTGGCACTAAATCAATGTGGAATAGACAGTGTGCTTCAAGGAGTAAAAGTATATTGAAGGAAATGTGTGTGGTTGTAATTGCTGTCAAAATTGCCAGTCTAAAATGCCTGTCTGCCATGTCCCTGAGGAAGAGGTTTTGGACAGTATCTGTCACATTTAATATATATTCACTACACTGCCTAGCAAGAGTGAAAGATGAGAGGGAGAGATGGTGCCAACTACAGTGCTGAATTTCTGTAGAAAATAATATTTCTGTGGAGATTTTTTTTTTCTGACATTTAACATATGCTTTATTTCCCCTAGAGCAAAAATAATTTCACTTTGTTATCATATTATTGCCCCATAGATGGTTGTTTAGTTAAGATATGGTGCCATTTTTGGATATTGCACCATATCAGTTTTATGTTACTGACAAGTATTTGGCCCTGGCCCTGCTGTGGAGAAGGTGCTACTGGGTGCCCATGACACGATGGACTGGTGCTACACATTTTTACACACACACAAAAACACACAAACACACTTATCCATCACTCCCTTCTCCATCCTCCCTCGTTCCCCGGCAACAATCTCAAAAATCTAATCTCTTAACCTGAAAAAATTGTTAACAGTATTTTAAGCCGATTTCTGATTATTTATCAACTGAAAATAAGAACACACTTTTTAAAAAATGTAGAAGATGCAAAACAACCATTGCAGGAGCCACATTTCTCAGGAGGATTGTCGTGAGTGGCACAGTATCTACAGAACAAGAACTGTTTCCTCTTTGCAGTCAGAAACTGTTTAATGCATGTCTCTGTTCAGCTCCCCATCATTTCCTATTAATATGACCTGTTCTTCTCAAGGCCCCCGGTCCCTTAGCGGGCAGATGCATGGGTTGGCTCTGCATGGACACGGTGCTCTGACTCCGTTGTCCTTTCACTGACTTGTTCAGCTGCTTTAGTGTTTTAATGTGCATTGCAGTTACATGAAATGCGTTTAATAAACATTTCTAACAGGTTTCATGATTACTCAGTACTGCTTGGTATTTTTCGTCTCTTTACCTGCCTTTTTGCTGTATTTACCACATCACTGGTTTCAAGGAAGGCTCTTATTTCCACAAGTGAAGAATGTGACTTACACCCTATATTTGTGGCATACTGATTATTCATCTCTGGATGTTTGTAAACCTTTTAATCTTAATGTTTTAGGGAACATTTGTTGAGCACACTTTTTTGTAACTGCACACATTACCACATGGATGCACAACCTCAGGTCCACTAGCTGCCACTGAGAAGCTTCTTTGCTCAAAGGCACTTTGAGCCACCCACCGAGACTGTGTTCAGGAATCCACTGTCACTCTGAAGGAAAAAAAAATACTATTTGACAGTGGCCTTGCCCTCCAAAGGATGTGATGCAACGGCGCATTATCATAATGTATGCTGATATCATTGCTTCAAGCCTCCGCCAATCAGCGTCCCTCACTTTCACCACCTGCTAGGAACTGAATTCCATCATTCCTGGCATTCCTGCCCCCCCTCCTCCTCCTCTTCCTCGTTTACAACCAAGTTGGTCCCGACAGCCCAGCTTACTATTGTCTCTCCTCGTACAAGACCGTTTAGCCTCGGCTTTTGTGTCCTCCTCCTGCGGGATTTGTTTGTTGTTGTTTTTCTTTTTTTGTTTTCTTTTGTTTTTGTGGATATTACAACACCGAGGGCAGCAAAGTGGCGCTTGAAGGAGGTATGTACTTGTGTTAATGCTGCAACCAACACGAACTTGTTGGAGTGTTTCGGGTCGCAGGTTGAGAGTGTAGGCGCACGGCGCTCTCTGCCTGACCCGTGTGTGACTGTTTGGCTGCACTGCTTGTGAAATTTCCCAGATTTGGATTCACACCGCGTGGTAACCAGACTTGAAACAGGGCTGAAATATTATCCGCATTGTTATGTAAAGGAGATTGCTGAAATTTCATTCACGATATGAGCTGGTAGTGTGCACCAGCGGCTTATTCACAAACTTTTCGTGTCACGCAAAGTCTTATCGATATGCTTGAGATGACAAACCAGCAGTGTGACAAGATCCGAGTGTCATCCTGTGCAGTATGTGTGGTTAAAAACATCGGGCACAGTGAAACCTCTCATCTGAACAGTCATTATGCATGCTCTCATGGTGCCAACTTCAACCGAGTGCAGTAATATTTGAATCGGAATCGTATCCAGCCTAATTTTAATGGAGACCCCCTCGGAGCCCTGTCAAGGCACCATGAGGTCCCAGGACCCCATGTTGGCCACCGCTGAGCCGCTGCGGGATGAGACTGGCCGCACTTGTTAACGAAAATAATCGGTTTCACTTTTTGCCCGAGTCGCTCTCATCTGAAGCTATTTTGAAAAGCCGTGCTTGTCATCCGGTGCATTCCTTCATGCCACCACGTAGACAATATCGTGAGCTGCAGACAACCGGGAGAATGCTTTCAAAGTTTGCATTTTAGTCTGAGGGAAACAAATGATTATACAGAGCGTTGCTTGAAAAAAAAAAAAAGATGTTTTCCTGGAGAAAATGCGAGAAAGGTATCTCAGGAATGCAGAATGTGGGAAGGGAAGTGCGCCGAAGGATTAAAAAAAATCCAGAATACCATTCATAGCGTAGTGCAGATTTAAGGGTCAACATTGTAATACTTTAACGAATAGGCCCTTATCAGATTATCTTCTTAGTCCATTTGAAATAATCACTGGCGGGAGCAGCTGCACGAGGGCGCGACATCCTTCATGAAAAAGATCTGCAATAATCAGATAAGAAAATTAGAGGCATCATTTAACCACAAATCTACAAGTCATTGTATAAATATGATAGTGATACCACATGATAAAATACTATAAAGTATGTTATGGTCACATTAAACTCAATGTTCAGCAACATACCTGTTTGAAGCACCTAAAGGAATATTGCTGTGTATTTTTGAGTGATAAGAGGATTGTGAGAAAAAAAAAATCTAATAGGCCTGGAGAGACATTTAGGAAGATAGATAGATAGATGGATAGATAGATTTTTAATTGATCCTGGAGGAAATGTAGGCCTCCAGTAGCTCAGTACAGTAGCTCAGTACAGTAATACAATAAAAAGACTCAGCCTAAATTAGAAATTAGAAATGCACACCATATATGTAGCCTACAGTAAATTACATTTATTGCATCTTTAATTCTGGTCTGTAGTACAATGATACCGTCTCTATAGATACAGACCTGCCTAAGCCAGCAGTTTGCAGCCCAACTTTTCAACATTATGTCCTTCCCTCTCACAGGCAGCCAAACATGGAGACACCACTTGATGTTCTGTCAAGAGCAGCATCGTTAGTTCATGCAGACGATGAGAAGCGTAAGTTTTTATCAGATCTTGTGTGTGTGTGTGTGTGTTAGTGTACAGTTATGAGTGGAGTTGAAAGCGATGGGATGATCATGGGATGACATCCGTTTGTGTGTTTTCCCCTCTAGCTGTGTCTGCTCTCGTGTTGTCTGTGCATGCGATCTGGGCAAATTACCATCACATTTGTATGATTAGAGGCTTATTACGAATCCATGAAGTTCAACATTATGTTCAGGCATAGGTCCTGGCCCTCTTTTCCCGCTGTGACACAATAGTTGTCTTTGTGTGGGGCGAGCTTCAAGATACATAGGCAAATAAGACCAACTATGCTGAACTGCCATTAGCACTGCTTCTTTTAACCAGATGCTTGTGTTAACCTGCATGGACTGGAAGAGGGGTGGGGTGCTTACGCCATGTGGTCTCATGTTGCTTTCCCTCTCTGTTCTCTTTTATCCGTTTCTGTCTCCATTTCTGTCTCCCTTAAGGCTCTCTCGCTGTCCTTCTCCTCTCTATCTTTTTCTGTCCTTCCCTTTCTCCTCTCCTAATTATGTCTGAGTAGTTCTGGCGTTGCTGAAAAAAAATTCCTTCCGAGATTAAGCAGAAGTAGCCAATCCCTCTCAGCAGGCCGCTCTGCAACCAGCACAGGCCCCTGAGCCGAGTGAAGTCTACAAGGACACTCTTAACATTCAGTGGATACCAGAACATAATAAAACACACTGAATATATGCTGCATTGTGCCATATTTTCTTTCTAAAAATCCATTGATGATTAAAATCCTGTTTTTAGAAGAGGTGGCTGAATGTATTCCACAGCAGAGTAATGTAGGGGTGGTCTGTGTATTTAGTACTTGTAGGTTGGCTAGATATTGCTTTAAATAACTTAAATGAGAACCGTAGTAGAGGCATTTAAAGAGGCTGCTTAATGAAGTGCAGTTGTATCTGTGACGTCTTTGTATGCTGTAGGGGAGTCTACAAAGCCCTTTTTTATAATTTGAACTCTCTAGAGGACAATAACGATGGTGCCTCAATAGGTAAAACTTGGTAAAACTACAAGCTGCTCCATTTCAGGTGGAAAAAGAGTATCTATAAAGGTTAAAGCTGCTTATTGAATGCTGACCTTCATTTTCAGAGATGTGCAATAACTGATAAACTTGGAACACACACAAGAACATGAAGGATAATTGTTGTCATTGACAGGTGCATTAAGAGGTTGGGAATAGTTAGAGCTCCAACTGTAAGTGCATGCTGTGTTACTGGCCTGTTCCCATGACGCATTGGTTCAAATGAGCTGAATATCAGCTTCCTTGCACCTCTGAGTAAAATGGAATGGGAGCTCTCTTCCCCTCCTCCTCCTTCCCTCCCTAACTTGCTCCCCTGCGGTGTTTTTGTTTTTTCCTTTGCGCTGATGTCACTTTTTGTTGTGGGTTAGGCATGGCCTCTTTGTCCAAACACAATGCACTCGACCTGTTTCCACAATAGTGCAGAAGAAGCAGGCAGCCAGCCAGCCAACCTACTAAGCTAGTCAGTTAACCAGCCAACCAGCCAGCTAGTCTGCTGTCCTACTATAGCAGTCAGTAAGAAAAACCAGGCAAACAGACAGTTGAGTCATAAATTTCCACCTACTGGTTTGCATTTATGACAAACCATTGCAGTGCCTGTGCAGCGCTTGAAACAGGAGCGCAGGGAGAGGCCAGGGCCTGCCTGCCTCCGCAACAGCCACTTTCCCTCAAAAGAGCCATGCGGGGCTTGTCAGGGCCAGTGATGCTGTTCAAAATGTTGAGGAGTCAAAAGTAAAAGTATTGCTCAATATTTCTAACTCCACCCTTACTGATAAGTCATCTCAGCTGGCAGCAAATTTAAAAAGATAATCACACAAATTATGTCTTGAGGGGAATTGATAATGTACTGGCTCTCGCTTGCACTGCCTGGCTCCAAAGTGGAAACCAAACTAATATCCCAGAATAGCCTTGCTGGCCTAAGCCCAGAAAACCATGTTCAGTAGAAAATGGTGCTTTTGCTGAAAAATTCTGTCCATTCTCAGTTGTTTATTGCAGTATAGGTTTACAATTTATTTTATTCCCCTCTACCCCCATTACACATTTATAAATTAACAAATGCTTTCTCACACACTCTAATATAACATGAAGCAAGCTCTTATAAGAGTAGCTTAGATATAAGCGATGAATTTCACATTTTAAAACATGTAAATCTTAACAATTTCCTTTTATGGGCACGTTATAGTGTGTTCAGATGCATGTGTCAGCTGTTTATACACATTTTATAGATGCTCAATTGGGAGTGGTTGCAAAATAAAGTGTCACTGAATATAATCTCATTTTTATGCTTCTTCAACTTCTGAGAATGCATATATTTTGCTTACAGGTTACCAGCTCCTATACATGGAGTTTGTTCACATAAAACACATGGTGTGTTGGTGGCAGCACTGCTGCTGGGTGTTAAGTCTGCCTCGTGTAAGGGCATACAGCAGCAGAGTGGCACCTTCACAGTACAGATGGCGTTAGATGTCAGCTCACAGTTGTTATGATTTGAAACAGTAGATCTACACTGCTTCATTGGCTTGCAGCATAAATATTAGCAGCCCTGATATAGGATCGTGTATTCTGCCCCCCTGTAGCCTATCTAACGTTTTTGTCATTGAAATTCTCTTTTCAGCCCTCTCACTTTCCTGTTGAAGGACGGTCTCTGAATCACTGCGCCGCCATGTCTGAAAGTAAAACTAATCACAGGTCTTTGGTGATGATGTACTCCAGACCTTGGCTATAATTACACACTCCATAAAAAAGTAGTGAAGTAATGTGGCATATATTTAACAGTAAATGCAGGGAAATGCTTAATAGATACATTTACCATCACCCCTTCACAGCAATTTTGGTGGATAGTTGGACGAGATAATTTTTCTAGTGTGCTCCACCCTTCCTTGAAACAAAATGAACCAAAAATAGCATGAATGCCACTAGAAGTCCAAGATGGACAACACCAAATGTATATTTTTTTGTAACTATAGTTTTCTAAAATGGATATATAGCACTTTGTAATGAAACCCTTCATATATTTTTTGGTTTTAGTTTGAATTCAGTGACATTGCTGGCAGGCAGTGCCTTGGCTCGTCCCATCGGGCCTTGCAGTGCATTGAGGCCAGCCATTCCAAAGAGGGCCAGTGGTTTAGGGGCCATACTGATGGGATGGGATATGGACCTTTTGTTTTCAGACAGGAACCACAACAAAAAGCCAACTGGTGCCAAGAGAAGGTGGTGGGCTGAGATCTGTACAGTGCTCTCTGTTCTCATTCTGTGCACACAGAGATACAAACACATACACACAAATCCTCCTTGTTTGTTGAGAAAACACACACACACACACACACACACACACACACAGTCTCGCTTTCATTGTTATAGTTTCCGTGGTTTGTTCAAACAACACCAGTCTTTTCCTTGGTCTGAGTGATTGTTTGGTCTGAGGGAAGTACTCCATTAAAACAGGCATGCTACACTTTTCTGTGTAATTCACTGAATGATTCAAGATAAGATTGGTATGTAAGTATCTATATCTGGTCCTGCTTGGGTGTAAGTAAATGTGATCCTTGAATATCTGGTTGCTGTCAGGAGTTGTTGAATGCTGGCTAATCAGGACTAAATGTGGTCAGATGTATGTGGCCTAAAGTGTGGAGGGATTGTGCTTGAGGATAGGACAGGTCGGCAAAGTTTATTTGAAGGGTAACAATAAAATGAATCTCATCCTTGTGGGATTTTCACCCCTACCATCTCAATTTTTGCCTACTTGGGACTAAGGACAGTATTTTGTAACGTGTATATTTGGTTAAATGTGAATAGATAATCATCATAGCAGATCTAGCATGGATTTTAATGTGGACTAAAGGTAGAGGTAGATTCAAATAATAAAACAGCTAGAACAGTCTAATAGGTTGAGAAAATTGTGTCCCCTTGTTGTAATGCAGCTTTTAAAACCAGGCAAGATTAGATTTGCATCCACAATAATTTATAATTCCAAACTATATCTACTCTCATGCCATAGTTTCAGTATAATAATATTATAATAACCAGCCCTGTACAGGCCCACACTGAAACTAGTGTAGATAAGCAGAAGTAATCTCAACCTGTGTTCATTTTGGCTCCTATCTTTCCTGTGGAACAAGCTTTTTGGAGCTAAATCTTGTCTCATGTGTGTTCATATCAAAGGCTGTGTAGGTAGGTGGCGTGGTGAAGTATATTCAGACCAGCACTGCAAACCTTGCATGTTGCTGCTTCCTGTCAGGCGCTCTTGCAGTGAATATTGTTCTAGGTGAGAGGTAACATGACCGAAGATTCCCGCCTGTGGGTTTGTGTGTGTGTGTGTGTGTGCGATGGGTGTGTGCACAGTCTCTTCAGCTAGGAGCGGGTTTGCCCTCCAGCCTGTCGGTGTGCCTCTGACAGTTTTGTGTCAGTGTAGCCCTGGGTAACATGATATAGCTGCTGAACAGCCAGATCGAGCAACAGCGGTGTAGTACAGATGGTGTTAAGCAACATTACTCCATCTGTTTTACCACACCTCCCCAGCCCAGCCTCCTGTCAGATATTTCTCTTATCTGCTCTGTTAAAGGAAATCTGCTTTTGGTGTCCTCTGGTTTGACTGGAGTTGACACCTGGCAGCAGAGTAACTTTTTCATTCCCCAGAAACAGTGATAAGCAGTTTCCAGAGTTTACCAGACACTCACAGAATATTCACATGTTCACACTATTCTGTTTTTTTGTGCCGCACTTTTTTCCTACTTTTTTTTTTTTTTTTAACCATATTGCTACTGCCTTTATTCACCAATGTGAAGCTGCTGTAAGATGGATGGAAAGTGGTCAATTAAAGATATGTCTTGCTTTTTAGTCAGAGTGGATTGCTTTCTGGTTGTAAAGTTGGGGGGGGGGGGATTAATAGGCTCTCATAGGAGCACACCTGTGGAAAACCTAGTATTTTTTATGAGCCACAAAATAAATCACAATTTAAAAAATGGGCTGAGTTTGATGCAGTGTCGACAACTGATAGGCTTTTGTGCTTTTACAATGAAAGCCAGCTGAAACAGTTTTTAGCATCGTCACACAAATCCCACATGGGCACGTGTGATGTGCGCACATGTATCTATTCATTCATGTAGCCTATACATGTAAACAAAATACTGCATCATCCACCAGCTAAAATGTCTGAGATAAGGTGAAATATAAATATATATAAATATATCATGTGTCCCACTTTTTCAATGTCAGCAAAAAGTGTGGAGTGAAGACACCCTTACCTTGCGTTTTGAACAGGACCTTCAAACCCCTGCTGGCCAGGTGCCAGAGGTACTGGGGGAGCAAACCTATAAGCCACAAAGCAAATTTTCACATTTGCCTGGTGGCTGGTGTTAACTTCCTAACCTGTCCCACATTTATTTGCCTTCTGACAAGCAAACAGAATTAACCAGGATACACCTTATTCAGCATGTGTGCTTCATGTGTACTACCTTTTTTCTTCACCTTACTTTTTGGCTGACTGTTGACTCTTCACGTAGGGTAATAGTCAGAGGAGACATTCAGAGACAGATGAACATGAACATATCATTTGCGTCCTGGAGGAATCTGCTCAAGCTCCATGTCTTCTGCGCTTGACAAGAAGATTGATGGATAGATATATTAAATTAATGCCTGAAGGGAAATTTGGTAAGGATTATCATGTAATGGATCCTTTTGCAGGTTCTGTTATGTTCCTTTTTGCATTTTGAGATAGACTCTAGTCACACGGAATCATAACCTCCTCTGTTTTGTCATACCTGCATAATGTCATGAGTTCCTGCAGCTTGCACAGTCACAAGATAAGAGTTTTTTCCTGTGAATTTTAAGCTGGACATGCCTGTTTTGAATCAGGATCTAAAATGAACATAATGTTGCGTTATTAAACATAAACCCCTGTGGGACATCATGCAGCACACTGGCATCTAGAGTGTTTGTGTGTCCATTCTGCAGGAGGTCGCTTTTGCCAGTGTGTGTTCAAGTCTTCGTGTGTGCATATAATAAAAATCAAATAAACACAGCATAAGCACGAAGGAGTCTATGCTCATGTTTATTCGCCTCAGTTCAGTTCATCAGTGTCTGTTGCCCTCTCAGTGATGAATGGCAGATAGTATAATGTCATAAGCTGTAAACAGTGTTTCTTATCATCTCCTATCAGTAGTCTGTGGGTCAAGGAGTCTGCAGGAGATAAACCCCCTCAGTTATCAGCTGAAGCTTTATCAGTGCTGGCATAACCAAGTCCCACTTATGATGCTGAAATCACCGCTGCACTCTTGCTTTATTCCTAAGAGGAACTGTTTGGAAAATCATGTTGTGTTTAATCAAGGTAGATGAAAAGAAGATGACTGGTAGGAGTTTCAGCTTCCCACTCACTCATCCTGCTGTTTGTCCAACTCTTGTTTTCTTTCCTTCCTCCCCCATCCACCTCTCTTTGCCTCTACATCTACCCTTCTCTCTGATTTAACTTTGTTGCGTCGTGACCTCTTTGCACACACACACACACACATACACACACACTCTTACGTCATCCTGGCGGGTTGGGTAGCTTGTTATGGTTCACTGGGCAGCCATTAAGAGTAGGGAGGCACAGGGCAATCATGGTCACAAGGTCAAGGGTCGGGTGTCAAGAGGTCACAATGTGAAGTAACAAGGCTCAATCCAATCGATCACTGTGTTGTCTTTAAGCCTTTTATTTTTCTTCTGCACGTCCATGAAAAGATTTGTGAAGATTTATACTTTTGTAATGCCTTGGTTGTTGTTTCTTTTTCGCACATTATCTACTTAAAATCATTATGTGTTTTAACTGACCATTTTCCTCTCAGCCCGAGTGGACTTGTTTTGTTGCATGATTATCTCTAAATGTGTGGCTAGGTAATTGTCTCATTTTTGTCATGGGCAGGAAGGCAGGAAAAAAAAAAAAACATTGTATTTTTGGTTCATGGTTTGCTCTCACAAAGTTCATTTGTTGTCTTTCCTATGTTTGTATCTCTACCAGATACCAGATGGACGTATCATATCATTTTTGTAGAACTTTTTAATTTCCATTCAGGGACAGACATAGCCTACCTTAAATAACAGCCTCAGTCCTAGGCTCATTGCTCCAATACTGCTGGGCCTTTGCATTTTCATGAAGTTGGGGCGTTTTAGGCTGAAAATGTTTAAGAACTCCATGGCCCATGTAGTCATCCCCTCTCATAAAATGCCATGCTCACTGCAAGCTTGTCCCATAGCAGCTCTGCTGACTTAGAGAGGGAACTTTTTCTCAGAGCTATGCAGGCCACATGCTTCACATTCCTCTCTTTTTGATAGCACTTACCATAGTTACTCAGATGAAATAGGCTCACACTATATGTATGTATGTATAGATAGATAGATAGATATTGTTGTCATAATGTGGGTCTCATAAAAAAAATGCTGCTACATCACTGAGAACATTGTGTCTCATCAGTTGAGCAAGTTGAATTGACTCCTGGGTAGCACATTCCGCAAAAAAACAGTTTAGATGTTTAGATTGCATTTCGGCATATTTCAGGTTTATATAAACACACACTGAAAGAACCCTTGTTTATGTCTTGGCTTAGCACGCCACATGGGGATATCCACTGAAGTGCACTCTCTTCTAATTTTATCAAGCACTTCAGAGTGTGACCTCTGACGGGGAATTAGTTAAGCCTTTGATACTGTTGATGAAAACAGTAGATCTTGATCTTGTCAAGGGGACCTCATCCTAGTTAGTGATTCTTTCTCTCTTTAAAATAGGAATGAAACAGTTGGTCGATAACAATGACCGCTACCTTGATGGTGTGTGTGAAATTCCCGTCTCAGGAAAGTATGTATTGTATGTGTGATAAGGTTATGTTGACGACATCTGAGTGTGCCAGGGCTGCTGTCCAAGCACACAAGCAAAGCATGAGTGGTAGTGGCACCGAGCCCACTGTCTGACACAGGAACCAGTCCTGGGCAATAAAAGGTGCATGCCTTGGGTTTGTTTGCTACCAGCTAATGGTTAGCATGGCAAGAATGGTGCCATAGGTCCAGCTGGCTGATAGGAGCAGCCATTTGTTTTCCATCGAAAGAAATGTAGTTCTGTTTTGTATTTCAAATCCTTGAGATGTTCTTTATTTAGCTCACCAAACACTTGAGTTGCCACAACCTCAAAATTTGTATGTAAATTGCAAGGAAAAGCAAGCAGCCCAGCCTAATTACCAGATTCATGTGTGTTGTCTGAACTTTTTTGAAAGGCTCAGCAGTCTTCTCTGTACTTTCCAGCCTTGGAAAAAGCACGACATCGCCGTGCACAAGATAACACCGAGCTCATCTCTTACAAATCTGCAACCATATGGGATGGCCGAGTCCCAACCTGATGCTCCGAGCAGATGATTTGCGCCTCATCCTCAGATTTGAGTTGCGTTCCAGTCAGTTGCATACCAGTAATAACACGGATGCCTAACCTACATCACTCAGCTCAGAATGTGAGGATATGGCCACTGTCTGCCCCAATTCTGGTTTGCTTAATTTATGTTGCAAACACAATTTGGCAGGCAAGCTGGAATGGGCCGTAGAGGGTTGCAAGAGAGAGACTAGTTTGGAGGAGAGTTGTAGAAAGAGAAAAGAAGGAAGGATTGTGGTTGAAAGAGCATTTATAGGCAGAAGCACAGAAAAAGAAAGATTTGGAAGCAAGAAGAGGATGAAGATGGCAACTTAGGGTTCATATTCCATAATCAGAGAATTTTTTTTTTTAATCAAACCAATGCAGATGACATGAGAGAGGAAGATGCCGGAAAGATGGCAAGACAAAAGGGGTTGAGAGCATAACGGCTCAAAGGAGTGAGGCAGCAAGCTCAGTTTCGAGGGGAAGAGATGATACAAAATGTGAGGATTAGAGCAACAGATAATAAATCCAGCTACGAGTTTGAGGTCACGGCTGAGTGAGAACACTTTGCACTGACTGTAGCTGAGTTATCTTGTCTCTTGTCACTGCAAGTTGTATAACACTACACAGTTACTTCTGCAGGACCACAATGAGAATTGATAATGTTACATGAGAGATTCAGGTCCATGAACACTGTCAAAGGAGGATCAGCAGATATTGTCTGGCCTGCACAAAACTCAAACTGTGTCATGGCAGAGGAGTAGCATTATGGCATATTTCAAAATGAATTAGCCTTTAAACAGAAAACTCATCCACACAAACCAATAAATGGTAGTATTAAAACTGTCGTGAAGGGATACATCAGCATTTCCTTTTAGCAATTACCTTCTCTGCATAATCTGCATCAACAAAAACCTCCCCCTTGAGTCAAAAATGTCCTCGTGAACAAAAGGTGAAATTTGTTCTGCAAAATATAGATATCCAATGGCATTATACTTCAAATCGTGAACATAAAAATACTCCGAAACAAGGACTTGCATGGAAAAATTCATCTGAGAACATAAGTGTGAGATCAGTGCTCTGTGTTAAAACACACTGTGTGTTAAACACAACCTTGGATTTGTAAAATTCGGTTTGGGTGGGTTTTCACTTTTCACCATCTGGCATGCACACAAACACACACACACACACACACACACACATGAATACAAAGGTGGGAACCCACATAGCTTCACATCCACAGAATCACCTGTTGTTCTCATTGTCCTGGTGGAGCAACCTGATATTTCCTCTTGTGCGAGTGAATGTTGAATGTCCTTTCACAGCAAACACACCCAGGCACCTTCTGTAATGGTGTCCTGTTGCAGTTGTGTAATGTTGCCTCTGAATGCTTAGTAATGTGATGTAAACGTCTCTGTAGAAAACTGAGCTTCTGTTTGCTCCCTGGTGGCAGACGACAGACGCAGGGATTCTGGCAGATCCTTTGCCGAATAACAGAAGGAACCATGCAGATTTGTGTTCAGCGTTTGTGGAAAGTTTTAATAGTTTTATATGTAGATGGGAGCCACCATAACTTGAAACACAGATGTGTACAAACATCTAATAACCTCTTATTGCCCCAAAATGTATGCACAAACACTGACAGTAAATATCAGAGGAGAAAATTATCTTCAGTCGATTATGTCACAGTATAAACAAAGCCAGCGGCGAGGTTACAGTATTTCAACAGAAGGCCCATAAAATAATCAAGGATTCACCTTTGAACCGTCTCGGCCTGGGATTCAAATCAAGAAATCTGTCTCTCATCCTGGCACCCAGGGTCATTAAAATTATGCAGTTGCTCTTATCATGTGAGCATCTACAAATCATAGGCACATGACAGATTTCAGGTGATGATATATACGGTTTGAGAAACTGTACATCAAATAGTTTTCATTCTCTGCCTGAATAAAGAAAGAATAATCAATCTTGTTTGTAGAAAGGTGAAAAAGAAGTTTAGCTTGTGGCTGAAATGCTTTCCTATGACTACATTTTTGCTGCCTTTGTTATCTATTCTCTATTAAGTACAACATAAAGGTCACTGAAGGAGATTTGAAAATAACTGGAGGTGAAAAAGAAGGAAGGAATAAGGAAAAAAGGGATGGTTACAGGCAAAAGAAGGCAAGATTTTTTTAGACTGTCTTCATCCGTTTCCCTCGCTGTCATCCTTGTTTGTATCACAACACTGCAGCGTGTTAATAAAGCATTAGGATGAATCAGCACCTGGCCTGTGTTTTTGTTGTTGTCCAGACACACCCACTCTCCTGAGGAGCCCAGACCTGCCCCGAGCAGCACACAGCCCTAAAGACATCGAGCAGGTTTGGTAGTGCCTTGTGTAGATAGATGAGATAAATAGATACATGAGCAGGAAGCAGCCAAATAATAACAGGTAAGAGGGAAAAGGGGTTGCTATTCCACAGAAGTTTGGCAGAATTTCACAGCTAATTATGGTGATGGGTTTTATCATTTCAGAATTTGTTGGAACAAGGGCGATGCCATAGCCTGCTTTTTTCCTGGCTCCTGTTGCCCCCAGGTCATCAGCCTGCACAGCGCTCTCTTTACTCCTGACTCAGGAAAGCGAGGAGAAAGGTTAGCACCCCAGTAGGCCATGTTATGTGTAACAACTTGTCCCTATGGAGAAAAGAGGTGGAATTTTACCAACTTGTTGTATAACCATTAATCACCTTTGTGGACTTACTCAATCTCAGAACATGCCAGGCTAGAACAAAGAAACCTTGTCAAAAACCTGGTTGCCCTTTTTAAGTTCATTTTAAATTAAGTGTATTGTGATGATGTAGAGCTAAATGTCAAGATAGGCACAACCATTGCAAAGACATAATAATAATGATAATACATTTTATCTGTATATTGCTTTTCTTGTTACTCATACACTTTACAATAAAAGGAGATAAAGTCACATGATATAAACAATGACCAAACAATAAAACAATGAAATAATAAATGGTTTGTATGGTGCATAAACTAGCTTTCTAATAGGCTCCCTGCACCTGCTATCCCGATGTTAGTCAAAGTAAATATAGCAATATACTGTATGTATTATCAAGTGCACATTTCACCGGCCTGATGAACTTTCATTTGCGATTCCATATGTTCCTCTCTGTTGTTTGTAGTCGATCAGACACTATATAATATAGTCACGGTCTGGAGACCATCAGTTACTGTGTGCGTGTGTGTGTGCATGCGTGCATGAATAGATGCACTGTGCTTGCCAACTGAACCAACTTAGCTTTCCAGCATTACGATGTTGTAGTTTACGCCAACACAATATATCTTCATAGTTCGTGACACGGAGCATTCCATATCTTTTTATTTAAGCTTCCAGCAATTCAGTTCTAACTTCCTGGTGCTGCTTTTTGTTGCTAACCTTGCCAGAGAGCAAGCATAAGTGGGGCAATAATCTGGCAACAACTTTTAGCTTCAGACTTTTATGGTGACAACTTCTTTTCTTCTGTCCAAGCACAGCCTTTGGTTTAAGCCCATGGTGCGATGATTGGCTGTAAGCAGAAGCACCAGCTGTAGTAGTAGCAGCAGTAGCAGCGTGAATGGGCTCTCTGTTTGAACTCAGCCTTGCAGTCACAGTGTATGAAACTGGAGACAATGGCTCTCCAATGAGACAAGAGCCATGTTCCTTAGTGCTGAGCCACTGGAGAGAGAGAGAGAGAGAGAGAGGAGGGGGCTGTAAGGGTATGAGAAAGAGTTTGTGTGTGCAAGAAAGAATGGGGGAGGTGTTCAGATGTGTGTGTATGTGTTTGTGTGTGAACAAGGGGGCTGTGTGTATGTTTGTGTAGATGCCTGGAGGAAGGGGGGGAGTGGGGCGATCCTCTGTTTGAGTAGAGTCTCCTAATCCAGTTTTGAGTAGTGCTAGAAATTTATGTGCGTGGTAGTTGTAGTGAAGTCCATGTTGTTGAGGTCGAACGGGATCCGGCCTGGTTTATGGCGTTTTTAACCTGCATGCTGAACGGGTTTCACCTTCACTCGCCTCACTTGTCTCTCTGTATCTCTCTTGTTCTTCCATACTCTGCTGTCAAAAACCATGGCAACCCCATCAAATAAGAGAGCACCTGGGATTACATGTTTTAAAAATTCATCCTAGTATTTCATCATAGTATGTTTGTATGTGTGAGTAACGTGAGTGGCATGTGTTGTTTGTGAGTAAAGTAACGCTCCACAGCACTGCCACACCTTGCTCATTATATTCTCAATTTAATACCCTAAGGAAGTTGTTCCATCGCTTTCTCTCCACACACACTCACACAAACACACACACACCCTGTAATGTGATGGTACTGACAAGTCTTGAAACTCTGATTAATCGTTTCTGTCTCAAGCAGATATTATGAAACAGCTCAACACCTCTTTCACTTCCAGTTTATGTGTTGTTGTTTTCCGGCCCTCTTGTTTTTTTTTTTTTTTTTTTTTTTTTTTAATGCTGTTCTGATGACATCCCCCCAAGTTTTCACTGACCTCTCGTTCCAGAGCCTCGTGGGAATTTTAAAGCTGTTTTGTAGTTTTGTGGACATGGGGTCTATGTGAAGGCCTAGATGCTTGTCTGCATTTTTATTGATGGGGGAGATTGTGTGGACGGTTGTAGTATTTGTATTCTAGTCACTAATGAGAAAATGAAGAACCCACCTCCAATTGTTCTACTCACCATTTACTCCATGAGGACTTTGATTGCAGAGGAATTGTTATTATTATTAATAGTAGTATTTTCATGCTTTCGTGGACATAACAGCCAGTCATCTATGATGATGATTCCTGGCCTCCCATCTTTATTCCACTTGTTTCTTGCTCCTGACCCTGTCCAGTTCATATTCTTTATTTTGAGAACAAATCCTTGCTGTAGCCAAACTCAGACAGCAGGGGGCAGGAGAGAACCACAGTGAAATAGAGAGCGGCTCACTGGATGATAACTTTGTATCCATTACCATCAGCAGTGAAAGTTTTTTCCCCCCTCCAGCCACTTTGTTTTAGTATAGTTCTGTTTTATTCTGTTCTTGTCCACCATGAGAAGGAGAGAGTTCAGATGTTGTTCTGGGTACATACAAGACAACTACATATTAACAGGATGTCCCTACTATCAATTAGAATATATTTTATAAGTAGAGGACCATAAAGGCCTTTGTACTTTATTTATTTTCCTCCATTATTTCCTGTCTCAGATTTGATCTAATTCTTTAATCCTCTTTTCTACCCTCCTCTTTCTTCAGACACGATGTCAGATACACGAACTCAGTAGTCTTTAACATTTTTTGAACATATACTGCCACTTTAATATCCCTATAATAGTCATAGCAGGACTTATAGGATGTAGCTGGGATCCTACTTTGAGTTTATATTGACCTTATCGTGCTTTATAGCATTTTTTAAATGTCCTTTGCTATTAATTCTGTATCATACTTAATGTGTTTAATGTGTATTTGTGATATTTATCACACTTTATAATATTTGTTACTCTCCTGTGGTATCAGTGCAGTATTCCTGAGCCGATTAAACTGTTGTTTTGATATTTTAAATAGTATTCCTCCGCAATTTACTACTGGATTGCTGTAGTTCTTTTTGGTGAGGGTCTGTGTGTGTCTGTGGCTGCCCCCGCCCCTCTCTGCCGCTCTGGATGTGTTTGGGGAGGCTGATCTTGCGCGTAAAACATCCCTGTTATTTGAGGCGCTCCAGGGATTTAGTGAGCATGCCCAGTGCGACTCTCCCAGCAACAGAGGAAACCACTGGTGCAGCATAGGAGTCATACCAAGCATAGCCTGCGTGTCAGTGCAGTCGACTTACAGCTGGCTGTGAGGAGAACTGACGCTACTCCTTTTTCTTTTTGTCACCACGACACCGCTTACCTGACTCCCACAAGTTCTCTCAAGCCATTAGTACAGCCACGGACATTAATTTTCGATCTCTGGGTGGGTTTTTAAAAGGGGGTTTCTTGAAAACAAAAGTTAGAGGCTGGGCCTTTGGCTTTTTGACCGTCGGTTGAGAGGAGGGGGGAAAAAGCTGGCTTTTTTTCTTTCTTTTTTTTTTTTTTTTTTTGTAAATCCCGATAAATGCTTCTAACGAAAATGGACCTGTTGAACTACCAGTACCTGGACAAAATGAACAACAACATCGGCATTCTCTGCTACGAAGGTAAGTTGAGGGGTTTGAGGCTGTGTACGGGTGTTATTGTGGTTGTTTTTTGCGACATTGAAGGCAGCAGTGTCGATAACGCTGGAGCGACGCTGGAGTAACATTGTTGACATGGTCGAAGTTTTACCGACCGCTGAAGTTACTTCGCAGAGGAAATAACTACAGATAGGGTTGACGAATTTACTAAGTTAAAGCGAAAACTAATCACACTGTCTTGTATAAGCCTCGTGTCGAAGGTTTCTGCCTTTCAAAAGTCGCTTTATGCACTTTTCCAAGTAGCGCGTAGGCTTTATTTTGATTTTTTTTTAAAAAATGTATCTGTCGGGATCATTTATCGAGCGCTGTTGTCCTAACCTCTGGATGAGTGGGACCGTGTTAATAAGCCTGGCTTATGTTTTTCTGTCCTGTTATTGACTAGGCCTCAAAGAGAGGGCTCTTAATGACTGAGATCAAAGGCTGAATAAGAGTCTGTAAGCCATGTGTGAATTTCAGCGCTCTCCTCCTATGCTCCAGGTTGATCCCTGGGGGCTGACTCACTCTGAATTACTCTTTGCACAGTTATTCTGATTCTTGGCTCTGTTGTGGCTATGCATCACGCACATCGGCCTTCCCTGCTTTTTATATGTGTGTTATAATTGTTCGCATTTGAATCACATTATGGCAAAGGTTCAAGTCTGACTTTGATATCTATTGTGGCTGGCAATGGATGCATACTTTAATTTGTTATCCAGTTGCATTAGGCATTCTTTGTCATTTAACTTTGTCAGGGTCTTCTCTTCCTCTTGCCTTGGGCTAGAAGTTATTTCTGGCATCAGCAGCATTGGATCTCATGTTATGTCATGAATGCACAGAGCTGGAGCTTCCATGTTATACGTTTAGCATGTTAGCAAGGAGGCTGACTAACTTTGAAATGGTGAAGTCTCCTCTCCTCTCCTCTCCTCTGCTGTTGTAAGTGCTCACATGTCAGCGGCTGTAATATGAGACAGTCTGTCTGGGAGCTAAATACATGTTCCCTCCTCTGTCCTGTCCATGGCTTCTATAGCAGCATGCAGAATCAACTTCAGCACTGACCACTTCTTAAAAAAAAAAAAAAATTAATAATAATGATAATAATAATTCACAATTTAGCCCGCAGCTTCCTAATGGTTCCCCAGAGAAAACAAAACAGGAGATTCTCATTTCTGTCTTTCTCACCCTGCAGAAAATAGGCTGATATATAAAGAAGTTAGGAAAATAGCTAAGCACGGTGCTGATGAGAAGAAGGTGTCCTCTCCATCCTCGGTGGATTCAAAACACAGAAGTTGCAGCAGCACAAAAATGCATACATCCATGTGTCAAACTAGATGCAACAAGTAGTTTGCTGCCTCTCTCCATCTCCATCTCGTTCCTCCCTCTCTGCCACCCATCACCCAGTTTCCCACTGCTACTGTACCAGAATTAGCAGCTCCTCTCCAAATGGCTCCATGTAATGGACTGGTAATAGCACTCCTATTTATACAGTGCTACTGAAACCCTTTTTGCAGGGTTGTACAACAAGAGACAGAGAGTGTTTCAGAGATTATTATTATGATTTTTTACAGCAAAATGTTTAAAAGGGGGGGAAATCATTGAAGGGCCCTCTAAAACCTTTTTAGGCAGTTGGCCAAGCGTAGTTTTATGGAGCAGGTAGAGGGAGATGAATTGTATTAACATGACAAACACAGAGATGACTTTTACTGAAACTACTCTTTAAGTGGCAGAACTATAGGATGCTTTTTTTAGTGGTTCAAAGTGTAATTATGTGTGGGCTCCATCAACATAATTTTTAATGGTTTGTGAAAAAGCATGTTGCTGGAATTCCTGGTTGGTTAACAGCAGGTACGATTTTAGCTCTAGGTATATTATTTTCATGTTTAGGGGGATTTTGTGCACAAAATTGCCATCTCTGTGAAATTCCACTTTCCTCTTAAAGCTCAGCCTCCTGATGGTGTAGCAGACAAGACAGGTTACTCTCTGTAACCACTTTCACCCCCACTGTCCTGGGACCCCCTCTTTCACTGGCTGTGTCCTTAGCTCTCCTTCTGTCCAACACAATAAAGAAAAATCCTGAAATGCTCCCTGCCTTATACTTTCTTTCTTTTTTTTTTTTTTTTTTTAAACATACATAACTCTGTTTATGTCCCTCTGGGTGTCTTTTTCACATGAGGATTTGGACACAATGGTTTGTTTCTATCTCTAGAAGCACATTTCCACAAGATTGGGCCATCTGTTTGTTTTCTCTGCTCCGTTTTTAGCTGACCACGCTAAAATCTGACGCCCTTGTGTGCCTGACAATAAGAACAAAGATTGATAAGGGAACAGGAAAGGGCCAATCAATGAAAAGCGGGCGGGAAAGAGCCCTTCAGTGTGGAACTACGTTGAGTCAGGAGTGGGCTGATGGGAGAGTCGTGATTCTGTGAGTTTTTATTCTATGCATCAGCAATTGCGCAGAGTGAAAGACAAACAAGCACTATCTATCCATCTATCTATCTGGCTGTGTTTGGATACTCTGAGACAGCTTTGGATCCAGAAAAGTCACACACACATTAACTTTTTACTTCTGCAGTTCTTGATATATAGATTGATTATTTGTGAATTATAGTTAGAATTATGAGGAAAAGCAGTTATGCAGCAATTATGAGGGCAGGCTTAGTTTGTGGCAAGAGAGGCCGTCATTCAAACTGGACGCTGTGGTTTAAAGCCCTATGTATTATTGATCATGCAAGTCCACTGATTTGTTTATCAGTAGAGGCGAGTAGCCTGTTTACACAGCATTGTATCTGTGTGTTTGGTTTGCTGTTTATTTAGACTCGGAGTGGTGGCATGGTAACTTTGGGGAACTGGTACTCATACAGTAAATGGCTCACTGTGCTCACCTCCCACCCCCAACACACAAACCACCACCACCACTATCTTCTGGTTCTGACCTACCCACTAAAAGTGGAGTCAGATGTTTTTAGCTCCCTCTCTCCCTGCCTCTCTGTCCCCCTCACTCCAGCTCTTCCCTTTCTCTCTCTAAGCCGCTATCAGTTGTAAGCTAGGCAGTCAGGGGAACAGGGGAATGCTGACTGTCTCTTTTCGCTGCCGAGCGGGAGACAAAAAAAACACAGCCTGCCGTGGAAAGGTTGAAAACCTCCTCAAAGCCGTGCACTTTTGTCAGCCTCGCTCACTTTCTCTCTGTGTGTTCTCTGTCAGAGATCAGATCAATTCGACATCCGGTTTAAAGGTCCAGCTCACAAAGGCAAAAACCCTGTTGGAGTATTTTTTTTTTCTTTTGGACTGTTGTGTCTTCTTTTGAGTATTTAAAGAATAAAGGCACCATGCACTTTAAAAATAAAGACACCCTATGGGCCAAGTTCAGGTTACTGAGGAACGCGTGCCAAAAATAATCACTTTGCTGCTTTGCAAAGAGAGAGAGGGAAAGAGAGAGGGAGAGAGAGAGGGCGAACGAGAGAGAGAGGGGGAGACATGCCTGGACTCATCTTTTTTAAAGTGTCTGAAGGGGCAGATCAGGGGAGGGGGGGAGAGGGAAATGGAGAGATAGAGAGGTTCACCTCCGTTTGTAATCCGATCTCATCCTGATTTCAAACTGTTTGAAGTTCTGTCAAGAGAAATAGGCTTTGATCATGTGGACCTAATGAACTGAGAAAGGGGGAGAGGGACAGAGAGGAGTTTTAGTTCTGTGTAATAGCCGTCCTTCCAGTGATTATCTATCTGCTGGTTTACTGGCAAAAAATCCCTTAAGAAACCGTGAAATCTAACTTTTTTTTATAGACAGTAGTCCTCATGTATTGAACAAATATTAATAGACATGTATATGTTGCACTGTAAGCAAATAGAGGCTATAATTCAGTGAACTTTCAAGCATGTAGCGTTATGTCTTGTACAAGTATGAGTGCTTATCGAGCTTTACAACCCTGTTTATTTGCTGATACTGAATGGCAGCAAGTACAGTTGTGACTGCACTAAAATGAGTCTGTCTGTTGATTTCAGGGTAAACTGCACAGGAGGTGACGTTAAAGCTGAGAGGGTCTTGTGTAAATTGTTTCTGTCCGTCACCATGGCTTCTTTAATTTTATTCTCCTGCCTATTTTGATCATCTCTTTTCACTTCTGTAGTGTAAAGATAGGCATCATAGTATTCAGATACTTCACAAACACCGGGAACATTTTTTATTTATTTTATACCACAATGCGTCCCAGTGTTAAAGCTGTTGAATATTGAGGGTCTGGTAAGGTAGAAGAAGCAGATCTTATGCAGTGAGTTGTTGGAAATTACATGTTAATTTATGATTCTGCTCAGTTCTGCTGTCTTGCGGGGAATAGACCGGCAGTAGTTGAGTCTTTATAGCCAAATAGCTTATTTGTTTGCAGAGGGACACACACATGTACACACATGGATACACCCCTTGTTGAGCACTTCACTCCTGAACCTCTGATAAGCCATTACGTGCCCTGGATCCTGATTGGACAGTTGGGTGTCACAGTCTCTTCTTTTATTGCTATCCCTCTGTCCTGCCAAAAACAATGATGTCATCCTTGTTGCCATGGTGCATAGTGGGGCGAGCAGGAACATGCCACAGGAAGGGAGAGAGGGGAGGGGCCGACAGCCCTGTTCAGGAGGCCATGCTAAAACTAAACACACAGTACTTACATAGGCAGACGCTGCTGCCTTTTCAGTGTGTATGAATGTATGTGTGGGCTACACTCTTCTGAATAGTGTAATGAATCAATGATTTGTTTTCTCACTCATTCTTGTCCTTTGGCTCAGATAAAATTTAGCATAGCAAGTTCAAAAAACACGTGTGTGTGTGTGTTTGTTGTAAAGTTCCATGTTGTTATGTGAAACATGCAGTAAACCATGTAATTCATACCCTGTAGATAAATTAGATTTCCTGTATTAACTGTAAGTAATTTAATTTGGAACAACAGCAGAATAAGCTTTTAACAATATAACAGCACAAATTATTTTTATTTTGTTTTATTTTTATACCCTGCAGTGCTAATTCAGCATTAACACAAAATCATTTACCCAAATATAATCAACACTGCAGTTTATTGTGGTTGGGATTTGGGTATGCAAAACAATGTGAAAGTATGTGGAAGTATGCCAGTGGTGTTGCAGTCTAGCAGCTTTAGTGAGTGTTTTTGTCTGAGAGTATGGTAGGAGCTGCAGTGTCGGGCAAACATTTTGTTTGGGAAAAGTCAGACGGACAGACAAGGCTGAAGCAGTGGAAAGTCCCCGTGCTGAGGCAGAGCCAGTGGTAGTTTTCCTGATTCTCTCTCTCTCTCTCCCCTCTGTTACTCCCACTCACTGACTGCTCTGTAGGCCTTCTGTACCAGGACAGGGTTGGAGGGGGAGAGAGAGAGAGAGAGAGTTATACAGTCACCACACACACACACATACACACACACACACACATATGCAGGACCCATCCACAACTATTTCCTCCTAAACATCCCTAACCAGATACTCCTCAGGCTCATGCCAGAGGTTAATGCCTCACTCAGCAAACTGTATACATCAACACCATCCAAAATGTGAGCTAAAACACCACCACCACCACCCAGTACAGTACACTGTCATAAAGTAGCTTTTGTGGTCAGCTTGTTTAAAGTGGCAATAAAACTGTTGCCCTGTGCTTTAGACTACTGTAATCTCAACTAATTACCATAATTCACATTTATGGGTGGGCTCCCTGGGGGAAGTGCAGGCACACAAGTGGACAGCAGCGACTTAGCTGTCACTTCCTAAATGTTTGCAATTCCCAAAATGTTTAATTTTTTTCCATCGCTATAATAACACTGGTGTTCAGCTGTGGTGATACACCGCCGCTTCACTTTGGAGGAGATGCTGGTTTACCCTCTTTCCCCTTTCAGAGTTGGTGTAAATATGGAGTTTACCTAAATGTTGTGTGTCTGGTTAATGACGATCAGCCTTGAATGGACTGTTGTACCAGAGTTTTACTGTTTTCCTTTAATTTAGCTCAAGTTCAGCATTATTAATAATCACTCTCTCCTCTGCATTCTCTGCCATGTCTCTTTATGTTCCTCAGGTGAGGCGGCTTTGAGGGCGGACCCCAGACTCCAGTCCCTGTCCCTGTCCTCCTCTTCCTCCTCCTCGTCCTCCTCCTCCTCATCGTCATCCTCCTCTTCTTCCTCCATCTCCAGCCACAGGACGGGCCCTCCTCCCATCAGCCCCACCAAGAGGAAGCTGAGTGGGGACCAGGGGGACAGTGACATGGACGACAATGAGCATGTGGCAAAAATGAGCCGGCTGTTTGCTGCACAGCTGTAAGTACACATATTGATATCGGCCGATATCAACTTTAAAAAGCAATTTCAATATTGGTATTTTTAGTGTCGATACTTGGCTAATTGTGAAAATTAGTACCATGTTAGTAAAACTAACATTGTCTTCTGTTTGCAAAAGACTTAATTATCTTAAAACAGGAGTGAATTAAAGGCTGAACCAGCGTTGTCCCTGTTCTTACATAAATGCCTATCAGTAATAGTACTGGCCATAGATCTTCTCACAGCAGCTAGTTTGACATGAAATAGTGTAAACTCAGGTGTTACTGTTGACATGAGTTAAAGTTCTGTGCCATGTAGATCTAACAGAGCCAGGGTCCTGGTGTTGTGCATTGCCTTAATAAATAAATAAATAAATTAGTTGTTTTTACTTTGTTATTTCATTTCAAAATGACTGCTGGGAAAAGGGTCTATTATGGTTGGAAAAATATCAAATATCAACCTCAAGAAATGTGTCATGCCATCAATAATTACTCTTGATGACATAAACACATTACAAATAAAATTTCTGTGATTGTCAGCTATATAGATCATTAAACTACCTAAACCTAATATATAGGCTGTAAACATTATATATAAAAGCAAACATGCACACTCAACTCTCACTATAAATATGCATTGGGTGTGTACATATATTTCTGTCAGTATTGTATATGTGGGATCCTCTGTTGGTGAAGTAGCACTCAGGCAGGCCTTGTCAGAAGGCCCTGTATGGACTCCAGTGTGCCGTGCCGGGTTTAGCTGGCTCCACAGTGCTCTCCTTACAGCTGCCACGCTCCGGAAGCTTGGAAACAAGACTGCCGAGCAGCAGGATTGCTCACAGCTCCAACATTCCCACATTCCCACTTCCACAGATTCCAGAGATTCTGGAGCGTTGATTGGCGGTGCAGGGCTGCAGGGGCCAGTAGCAGTGGAGTCAGCACTCGCTCACACACTCTCTCTCTCTCTCGCTCTCTCTCTCTCTCCCTCTCACTCTCCCTCTCCCTCTCTCTCTCTCTCTCTCTCTCTCCATCTGACTGAGCCGGTCATGGGACTCTAGCCATGGCTATTTATTGCGTGAGGGAGTCAAAGAGGTGTTAGGTAGAGCTGTGCATTTTTGCATGCATACTATTTCCTAACGGTATGACTCATTGCCAAAAATACATGTAATATCCGGACCTATCGGTAGTTTCTACTTTCATGTCCCGTCACCTGTTGTTTCGGTGCAATCACTGGTTTGTATGCCAAAATGGCAGTGACGTGACATAATGGAACACACTGGGAACCCTGGATTAAGTGGCAGAGCTACTAGCTGACAAAAGAGTATGCAGCCACATTTATTCACATAATTCTGAGTGCAAGCAAGAAGAAAGGACACAAATGCCGCACACACTGCCATGTGTGTTGTTGGTACAAACATATACTGCACATTCACATACATGCTCACATGCCTGTTACCTAACCAAATAGTTGAATTGTCTGTCAAAGGCAGTTTACCACATGCCTAACCCACTTAATCCTATTTTATAGTTACTGTTCCCCTTACTGTTGAGTAGTTAGGATGAGTCACCCTGCCACCCAGGTTGAAAGAGTCTTGTGGAGTAATTTCAGTGAGTTTTGGTTAATGTAAATGGTATTTCAGTGGCTTTTCCATACCAAGAAACTTGTCTGAAGAGGTATTGGTCCTTCTGTTTGTTTCCCAGAACTGGTGGATGACTTTTTGCTGGTGGGTGTCCACATGGCAAAGGCATTAGCAGGTTTTAATGTGCCTCTGTGACAGGGCAGGATTTGCTTGGTTTGGGTCACAGGTGGAAATGTATGGTGGTCAATTAAATCAGTTTGTTGTAGTTGTGGGAAGGGTCTTTCTCCTTTCATCATGTGAACATCTGGGCGCCTACAACAAAGGATTGACTTAGAAGTGTTGACATTTGTGCCGAGTCATCATGTTTGGTGTTGTGAATGTGGCTGTGGTGGGGGAGTTGACATTGTACTCTCAATGAAAGGGGGCAGAGACACTTCCCACTCGAGGTATAATTCTGTGGTCTCTGTTTTTTTCTTAAATCTCTGTGAGAGTGTCATGTGTCATGTGGTTGACTTCTGCATACATTGATATGCAAATGCTCCCACCCATGCATCACAAGTCAGTCTGTATTTTTTAAGTCCGTCTACCCACATAGTCACAATGGGACTTATTGTCGGATTAGTTTTCACTTGGTGTCACAACTCCTAATAGCAGCCATTTTGTGGAGTAAGAATTCACTTGAGCTCATTCAGTGATTAAAAAAAAAAGGTGCAATTGGTGTCTCAAACATCTCATTTCTTGTAACTGTTTCCCAGCAGTAAGCCGTCATTAGCTGTAATCCTTTTTATTTAATCTTCATCTTAATTATGACTTTTCAGTCATTTGACTCCAAGTCCAATGGGTTAATCTCTGCCCTAGTCAATCAGTTACTTCTTGACTTGCTGTAACTTGTCGTCAAAACCAGGTCCTTCTAATTCACATCACTTTATTTTCATTGTTTAATCTGAGAAATTTATTTGCCCAAGGGCCGTCTTAAATGTATCTTATTTTTAGTCATTTCATTTGAGGTAAGTACTTGTTGAAACCTGTAGTCAAAGCCAAACTCTTAAACTCTTCAACCTCACTTAACTCTCAGTTGTGCCTATCTAAAGAGCAGCGATTTGGCTAATTTGGAGAATGGTGTGTTGTCATGACAGGGAAAATTTTGGCTAAGAATTATGGGAAAAAACACCTTCTTTATAAAATACCTCCTGTAGAAGAATGTTGCACAGACATCTCTTTTTGCAAAAGACCGTGGCTTTCTGCTTCATTTAACTCATCTGTCGTTTCTAGGAACAGTGATTAGGCTTAATTTGAAAATGATGGGCTTTCTCCTTAGGAAAAAAGCTAGACAGAGAGAACCAGAAAATGGTCCTTTGCTCACCGCCCTGCCACACACACGCATGCACGCACGCACACATACACACACTTACACATGCACACTCAACCAGAGAGCAGAACAGTGAAAGAGCTCAGATGGTTATCTGACACTTTTCTGGTGGCTGTATGTGGCATTTTTGTCTGTGCTGATTAGTTTGGTCAGTGTTGACTGTTTCTGTGTGTTTGGCAGCTTTTATGTTAATTCTGTGTTTTTTTTTGCTTTTCTGTCATGTCTTTTTAACTCTTCCTGCCTGCATGGCTTTGTGTGCTGACTATTCCAGCAGACCTTTTTGACAGCAGCCATTTTGACATGAAATAGCAGGGTAAACACAGGTGTTAGTAATGCCATTAATTAATGTTGAGCTCTATTTAGGTCTAACAGAGCCAGGGTCCTAGTGTTGTGGATGCTGGCTCAGTGGAACGGCTCTGTTATAACTAAATTGAATTGAACCTTAATTAATGTCATCAGCAACACCTGTGTTTACCCTGCTATTTCATGTCAAAATGGCTGCTGTATAAAAAAGATTGTTTGATATGGGTATTTTGGCCTGTAAATTGTATTTTCTAATTATTTGGTTATTTATTTTCCCATGCTTAACTCCAGTGAGCGCTAATGTACCCCAACTGACACCTGACACCTCAGAAATGTAGGGCGGGGCTATGAAACAGGAGGCTCAGGTTCCCATTATTGTCCCATCACAACAGGCCAAAGCTTGGGGGAGGGCAAGAAAAACTCTCACATCCAACTTTTACTTTTCCTTCTTTTTTTGTTTTGTGGATGGTAAGATATCATCATGCATAACTGTGGATGGATGTTCTGTGTCACCTGTTGCCTTAGTTGGCATTTTAGTATAAAAATCTTGTGGATTCTAGGATTTATTTTTGAAATTCTCTCGTCTTTTTAAGTTCTGACACTGTGTTTTGAGAGATCCACTTTTTGTATGTTCTTTACAGTCCTTAAAAGAGTCTCACTGATGCAGCACATTCATAGTTTCATTTTAATTAATAGCAATTCAACACAATTCTTTTTTCGGCACTGTCACTCTTTGTGTGTGTGTGTTTTTCATGGATTATGCACATGCATTGGAGTGGGTATTGTGTGTGAATGCATGCGGGTGTTTGTGCCTCTGTGTGTGTGTGCGTGTGTGCTCTGAGTGTGTTCCTTGTCAGGCGGGGGCTACTTTTCTCATTTTCTTCTCGGAGTAGGAGGAGTCTTGAACAAAGAAGCCTTATCCTGTCTGCTGGAGCCTGCGGGCTGGAAGCTTGCTCCTGCCTGTTTGCCTGCCTGCCGCTCTGCACTTGTAGATCTGCCAATATAAAAGTCCCCCTGCTCAGCTGTTTCTTTCCTCCTTAAAATAAGAGCCAATCATCGAGCCGGGGTTTTGTACAGGCATCGAAGTAGGGAATATAATTTGCAGGAAAGTATATTTACAGTGGCCAGGCCATTGTTATTCGACTCAGCCATGAGTCACTGAGTGCTCAGTCATCTGTGTTGGAAATGACTTTGAATCCCCTGACATAGGTTTGACGACACTCAGAACGCTGTGGAGATTTGCAGTGTTATTCAGCCCCGTTGCCAAAGTGTCCAAGGGATTTGAAAGCATGTGCCTTTGACATTAGGAGGAGGAAATCTTTCATTTGCATTTATACTATTGTATGTTATACTGGGTACAGGAGCTAAAGGCAAATAGTACTGTAAGTTAAAATGTAATCCCATTTGCTGCAGTAAGTAGCACAGCCACAGCTAGTAGATTAGTCTCCGAGCTGCAGTTAAAACTCCAGCTGCTTTCTACTGGGAACTGCACCAGTACGTCGTTCTCATGGCTGATCCCACAGACGCCAAATGGGGAGAAAGAAAAAGAGAGGAAGAGTCAAACCACTGGCAATGAGGCCAAGGTTGATGAAATCATTGTTACACTCTTGTTTTACATGGGACTATTTGCGTCGTGTGTGTGAGCATGGGAGGGAGGGAGGGAAGGAGGGAGAGAGAGGGAGAGAGAGCAAGCCTTTTTATGTGTGTGTGTGTGTGTGTGTGTGTGTGTGTGTGTGTGTGTGTGTGTGTCTGTGCTTGTGTGTGTGTTTTTACATGTTGTTTTATGGTTGTTCCTATAGCCAATCTGCCTTTGCCTGTGAATTGAGAAAGAGAGCTGAGGAAAAGCCTCTGCTACCAAAGCAAAGTGGGCCAGATTTATCAGCATTTCTGCCAGCAGAAAATACTGAAAGTTGCTAAAAAGCAGTGTTAAATGCAAATAATGTATGTTTTGTATTCCAGGTTGCATGTCAAGGGAGATTAAATAATTTATATATTGGCAATTAGTTACAGCGCTCTTGTAAATGTCATATGAGGTGCATTTCCCCTGGGTCTTAGCTGCTCTATTTTAAAGGTTGCAAATATTATTGCTAACTTCCGTTTGTTTGTATACTTTATATTCATGGCCTGGTTGAGCCTTGTGGCGCAGTTGCTATATGTGTGTGTGTGTGTGTGTGTGTGTGTGTGTGTGTGTGTGTGTGTGCGCGTGCGTGCGTGCATGTGCATGCATGTGTATGTGTTTGGCAGTCAGAGTGTGTGTATATATCCTTCATCTTGTGGTTTTCTGCAGGCCTCACAGAGTTTGGGCCTGTTTGTAACCTGTGGTTGAGCCTTCCTCCCTCCTCCTCTGTTTTTTTTTTTCATCTTCTCCTCTCCCTCTCCTCCCCACCCCCTGATTCTTCCCAGATGTTTCCTGTGTCTCTCTCTCTCTTTCTCCCTCTCTCTCTCTCTCTCTCTCTCTCTCTCTCTCTCTCGCTCTCTTTTCTTTTCTTGCCCTCCTTTCTTCATTTCGTAAAGGAGAAGGATATGAACCCCCGCCAAAGATTAGTAGTGAGGTTTTCTCTGAAGGCTTTGGAACACAATTGTGAGAAAAAGTCCAGACCTTTTATAGCTCCTGCAACTTTGCCTCAAAATAAAATACAGCTAACTTACCAAATTGGCAGTCTCATATATAGCGAAAGCAAACTAGGGTGAAACCTAAACCATGATTTTAAAGTCTTTGGTTCATTTCTATTTTGTTTTTGTTTTGTTTTTTTCATCTTTGTTTTTATTTCATTTTCCACTGTGGCAATTAGGCAAGCTTGCTCATTAGACAGCTGCTTATTAGGCCAGTAAGAACAAATTCCAAGTTGGCATATTTTACTAGGATGCAGGCTTCGGGTTAGGTTTTTGTTACTTGAGGTTGACTTGAAGACAGAGTGTCATGTGAATGGTTACTTTAAAAGCCTACACGTAATGACAGATCGGAGTGCTGTAATATCGCACAAGATATATGACTCGATCATTTATGTATTGTGGGTTGGACTTTCGGGGTCTAAAATTAAGGGATCTTTCAGTGTGCGCTGCCACAGTGGCTACCGCTAATGCCAGGCTGCGCAAAACCCAGTGGCTAGTAAAAAAGAATCAAACACACATCCGTTCTCTGTTTCAGTGTGTCAGGCTGTCTATTCTAACGCCAATCAAAACGCTGTTAATAAAAGATCACATGCTCTCCGTTTTTACCGACTGCTTTCTCACACATCCACAGATATAGCATATTGTTCTCACCCAATAAAAAAAAAATTTCTCTGTCTCTATCTTTCTCAGGCAAAGTGTTTATGTTTAAAGTCATCTTTAGTGTAGACGCCATATTGTTGGTTAATTCAGAAGTTACAAGAAAAATCAATGAACATTTATTGTGAGATAGGATCCAGCCTGCCCAACCTCCCCCTACTCCCCCCCCCCCCCCCCCCTCCCTCTAACCCTAACCCTAACCCTAACCCCCACACACACACACACACTCTTTTTTTCTCACATCTCTCCTCTCCACTCTCCCCCCTTTTTATTTAGTTTGTCTCCCCAGGCTCAGGTGGCTTGCCAAGTTTCAGAGGCCTTTTATCTCTCTCTCTCGCTCTCTCTCTCTCTCTCTCTCTCTCACTCTCTCTTTGAGCCCCGGGCCCAGCATTCTCTCAGCCAGGCCAAAAAGCTCTCCTTCAACCCTCGCTCTCTCCCCCTCTTGCCAACCTCATGCCCATCTCCCATGTCTAGCCTTCTCCTCCCGCCCCAGCCTCCCTCGCTCTCTCTTTCTCCTCAGCTACGACCCGAACCATAATTGAGAGGTGAGTAAGAGAGACAAAGACAGTGGTTTTTGAACGCAGGATCTCTCCTGAAGAAATGCGGTGCGGGTGGGTGGGCAGGCAAGAGGACAGGAGGGGGGGGGGATTCGACCGCTCCACCATTCATTGGTCTGATTTGTTGATCCCATTCACTGGTTCCAGCCACGGCCCCTCTTGTATGGGGATGTGGGCATGCCTGCTGTTTGGCAATGATTAAAGTTTGGAACAACTTCCACAACCTAACTGCCTCTCCCCCCGGCCCCCTCCGAGTCCCAGCCGCTGAAAGAGAGAGAGAGAGAGGGGCGGGGGGCTTTATTTGTCTGTTTGCCTCTTAGCTAATCAAGGGACTGTTTCTATTTGAAGATAAGAAGTATACAAAATAACTTTGGTTTGCAGAGGTTAAAGATTTCTGTCATAAGTTATACCAAACCAAACTTAAATTTGTATCGCACATTTATGTAGAATCAAATGCAATGCAGTGTGCCACACAAAACACAGCATTAAAGAGAACCATCTTCATACCTCTGTACCTAAAATTGATAGATTAATTGAATAAGCCTTAAAATGAAATGACTGAACAGAAAACAATGAAAAAGAGTAGTAATAAACTCAGCATCTGACTGAAATGATTTAAACTATGCACTTACTTAAGCATATTCCACTAAAGACTATTACTATGTATTATTGTGATTTGCCTGAATGATTATTATGCCGTTTAATGTGTTTTTGTAGCGTTTAGTCAGGCATGCAACTGAAAGATATCGAGATTGAGTGAGTGTAGCAGGGAACCGTCGGCTAGGTTTCACCGCACCGTTCCCGTCCACCAGCCTGCGCCAAGCCTGTCTCTCAAACCCTCAGGAAGTTTGCTGGTGGTGCTGAGAGAAAAACAGAGAGAACGAGAGAGAAAAAAGGGGGTCTTTTAATGAAAGCCCTCGGAACAAATGAAGGAAACTCCCGACCCTTGTCTTTCATATGTTGGAGGTCTTGGACCATTCAGACACGACTCCCCCAGCTCTCCCCGGCTCTTCCTTTTTCCTTCTCTGTATTCTGTGGAGTGTGTTTATTTCCGGTGGACGGTGCTTGTGGGCTCCAGATGCCTGACCCAGCAGTCAGGTTGCCTGGTCACATGGAGCTACAACTGTTTGCCTGGACTTGTTGTATTGCATCCTAACAAACCTTAAAGGGACAATGCCGAGTTTTATATTTTACTCCGTTATGTCGTCGTGAGTGAGTGCAAAAAAAAAAAAAAAAAAAATCCACACAAAGCCTGGCGATGAAAGAGAGTTTCATTTCAAGAGGGAGCATTAGTCATAGTATTCCTGGTGTTAATGTGACACTTGTTGTTGAGAGAGAAAGAGAGACAGAGAAGTAGAGTGAATCCTGCTGCCTGTAACTGGGCCTCAAATTGTAGGAGGGGACTGGAGCTGCAGGAAGGGTGGAATACACAGTCGAACACACAGAGACACTTGGACAGACCACATTTGAAGAACAGGGCAAAAATTATTGCTGCGTATTGAAGTAAAGGCAAGTACGCACAGTATCAGGCACCACCGCTTTGCTGAATATCAAACACGTCCATTATCGTCTTAGTTGGGAGCTTAAAAAAAAAAAAAGAGGTCATATTCTACGTTGTGTTAAACTGCTGTTACCGTTTTCCCTTATCCTTATCTCTGCTTTTGCAATGATTAATACATGAGCTCACAATTTGGAGAGGGCAGAATGATTTCTTTGTGGTGGGAAGTAATTCTCTTTTAGGCTGCAGGAGAGTAGACAGTCCACCTTTTTTTTTTAATGTAGTAGATATTCAGTTCCTGTTTGTGTCTTAGTGTTAACCCTGATGATGAAGGTGAAAACGTTTGGTGAACTTGATGAACTACTCCAATCAAACACACACACACACACACATACACACACAAAGAGGAAGAGTTGTGCAGCTTGTTTGTTTTTGCTTTTTTTGTGATTGTATTGGAACAGGAATCAGGGAGGAAGGAAGGACAAGAGTCATAACACAGCCAGACGAGGGATGTGAACCACAACTTCAGCAGGTCGGGTCCCACTTTGTAGGGACCAGAGAAGAGCTGATTGTATTGTGCAGTTGGACACAATCCCTCACTTGGTGTCTGTGCTGTATTAGCACTGCAGGATTTTCCACGTTTTCCTCCGACCTGCAGTGAATACAGTTGGCCGTAGGCTGACGGCACAGATAAAGTCGGCTTGATATGCTGAGGAAACCACTTCATAGCTTTGAACTACATGCCTGTGTGCGTCTGTGTGCCCCGAGTCCAAATTTGGAGTCCATCCATGTTGAATAAGCTAAGAGAGTGTTCATATCTACACTTGATGGCAAAGAGAGTGTGTGTGCTTGTACAAAACATTCTTATTGAGCCCTCCAGCAGCCTGAGAGGTGTGTGTGTGTGTGTGTCTGTGTGAGGTCAGTATTAATAGCTGCTGCTGTTCCTGCAGCGTTTGACATGAAGTCCCAGTAACAATCCTGCTTTTGTTTGCCGTCCCTCTTTCCTCCCTCCTCTCTCCCACACTGCCTCTGAACCCCCTTTTACCTCTCTCTCTCTCTCTCTCTCTCTCTCCCTCCACAGTTTATCCTCTTTCCTCTGTTGATTTCTTTTCTTCCACCCAGTCTCCATCTGCCACCACTCTTTGCTCGTCTCCCTGTCTCTCGAGCCCACCCACCGCCACAAAGCAACACAGTATCACTCTAAAGTACAGTGTACAATGTGATGTAATATGACAGTGATTTCTGAAAGTCTTTGCCTCTGTCTCTCCATCTTCCAGGAAACCTAACGGAGATTATCGTAGCACTAGCGGCCCTAAGGAGCGCAGCCGGAGCCCCATTGAGCGCGTGGTGGTGCCCGGTGCCCTCGGTGTCCACAGCAACCCCCTGTACAGCCACGCCCACCACCACCATCACCACCTGGCCAGCTTAGCCGGCATGGACCAGCCACTGGCGCTCACCAAAAACAGCATGGTGGACTCAGCTCGCAGCAGTACAGCAGCTATGGTCACAGTGCCTCACACTGTCAGCACCGTGGAGCGCCAGCAGGTAACAAACACCGCTCGGCCTGCATCTTTTGGTTCCTCCAAACACGGGTTAAAACCTCAGCTGAGCTGCTTCTGGTGGGTCCCAGTGTGATGGAAGATGTTTTCTTCTTGGTTGAAAGAATACATTTCCCACTTGACCCCTTTTCTGAAATGTTCTGAAAAGTTGGTCTCTGACTCATTGTCTCTCCCTCAAAGTTCGAAGCCCCACGCGGTCTGCTCTCTTTACTCGAATATTTCATCATTTTCTTTTCTCTCTACCATATTCTCCTCTTATTCCCCTTTGTTCTCCTCTTCCACCTACTTTTGACACACGTTAAGAGTCTGCCTTGTGTTTTATAGCTGACCGGCAGTAATGACAAAAGATGGATCTTGTGCTTGGAATTGATTACCCTTTAACTTTGTGTGTGTGTGTGTGTGTGTGTGTTTCAGAATCGTCCGTCAGTGATCACATGTGCCCCAGCCAACAACAGGAACTGTAACCTGTCTCACTGTCCAGTCTCCCACAACGGCTGCTCAGCTCTCGCCAACAACTACAGGAGAGCCAACAGTGAGTGTACACATGCACAGGCACACAAATTGCATGGACACACACACACACACACAAGAATGTGGTGCCCTTTATCAGCACTTCAGTGCGTCACAGTTCACAATGCACTTACCTCTCGAACCAGTCAGTTTACTTTTTTAGCTTAAAATGTAGGTCATATATTTGTTGCCGCAGCTGTTAATATTTTTTGTTTTGTTTTGTTTGTTTTATTTTGATTGACAGATGTTTGATAGTGGTTTTACATAGAGGGACATATAACTCTCAACTGAATTCATCACACAGGCAGAAATTACACTGGGGTTTGACCATACTTTATCTCTTAAAGTAAATTTTCTAAATGCACTCCAGTTTGCAAGACGTCTTCCATTCAAATGTACTCTGTGTCAAAGCTTGCTATTTTTCATTCTAGATATATGTTGGATGGCTTAAGTCTTTTGATGACAAATTAAAAACACCTTTACAGATTTTGTCATCAGTATTTCAGCATTAATTGAACAATTCACATCCAGAAACTGTTACTATTTTTGTCCTAAAATGGATATATAGAATTTTGGAAATCAGCTCTTCCTTTGGTGTCCAATGCTGTCTGTGTCAGATCTCCCCACAGTACACATAATGCTTGAGAGACTGCATCCTACACTATCCAGATTGGCATTGTCTTCTGTAATTGATGATGATGCTATGAAAAGAAAAAAAGAGAGAGTTCTAGTCTCTTGGCGGTGTATCTTACAATAGTCTTTAGTGCATCCGATGTTGCAGTAGGAGCTCCAGCTGCACAGCCTCAACATGCTTTATTTGCTGCCTGATGTTGTCTCTTATCTCATAAAAACTCACTTGAGGCTTCAGCCAGACATGCCTATTTTGTTTGTCCAGCCTCTGAGTGTCCGTCATTTTTTTTGTGGGTTGATAGCTTAAGTGTGGGTGTTTTACAACCCCAGTGAAATCCCAATGATCTCATTGAGGTCAACAGTGAAATTTAAAGCAGTGATTAAAAAAGCATAAATGGCAAATTGAAGTAGATTTTAAAAAATGAGGAAAGGGGCTGCTGTTGGTTGTCAAACAAGTGGAAAAAGTGGTGAAATGAGATATATACTTTTTTTTTTTGTTTCCTACAACAAATGCACATCACCCCCGCACAAGTAACGCTTCTCTTTTCATTATGGAACCTAACAGCCCTCTCCTCTGCCCTGCCCTCCCTCTTGTTTGTCCCTCTTTACACTAGCCAACACAGCGTGTGACCCGGTGATCGAGGAACATTTCCGCCGCAGCCTGGGAAAGAACTACAAGGAGCCCGAGCCCGTCGCCACCAACTCGGTGTCCATCACGGGCTCGGTGGATGACCACTTTGCCAAGGCGCTGGGCGAGACCTGGCTGCAGATCAAGAACAAGGGGAGCCCTTCGTCATCTGGCAGCAGCCCAAACTCCTCCCCTAACAGTCACATGGTCAATCACAACCACTCCCCCTCTGTTGTCTCCTGAAGGAGGGGGGGCGCTTTAGAGGGATTATCCACCCTGCTTCCCCAACCCTCCCCAGTCTTCCCAGCTCCAGCCCCTCCACCCCCATCTACCCCCCCTAGCCCGCCGTCAGTTTGGTCTTTCACCAGCACCCCAGAGGGAATGCCTGCCTGCTGGTCTCCCAAACCACATCCAAAACCCTGAAGCCCACTCTCTCTCTTTCTATGCACTCTTAGAGCATCAATCGAGCAATAACAACATGGTTGATTATGCGGGACCTTTTTTTTCTTCTATCTTCCCGCGTCTAACAGAAATGCTGGACAAGATTCAGCACTGAGCAGTAAGGGTTCAGGTGTTAAACGTTGGACTTCGGGACTGACTTCAATTCGCTCCTTGCCCTTCAAAAACGTTCAACCCCCCTCCCAATTTGCATGCCAAGCTTGGAGCTGAGCAAGTGTCTATAGATATGTACATAGAGAGAGGAAAGGAGGCGTTTTTTCATTTTCTTTTGTTTGTTTAACTGTAGTTTTGTGTACCGCTTTTCGCATTATGAGACGCCCAGCCTTTGCAAGGGAAGACAAGTGAGAAACACATGATTAATTTAGAGATGGAGAAAATCATCACAAGCCACCCTGCTGTGCTACCAAAGAAACCTCAGATGCAGATATTATCTATGCCCCTATTGGACAGGAAAAAAAAAAAGAAAAGAAGAAGAAAAGCCATCTTGTAATCTCTTCCCTCTGTTTGATCTTCTCTCACCCTCCCTCCTGCTTTCTCCTTCTCTCTCTCCTGTGTGTGTCTTGGTGGATTTGTTACTGTATGTGTATACTTAAGTGATTGACCTGGTCTGATTTGCACTACTGTCGTAGAGGGTAAAGGGTGGCATGTCAACAGTGTAATCTGGCATTGCACACACTGGGACTGATACAGCTGATTTTGACGCAAACTGACAGTCTCAATAAGGAATGGACCTTCACCTTTTTTTTTTTTTTTTTTTTTTGCAACCTCCCATTAGCTCCCATTTAAATTCCAGCTAGTGAGCATCATTTCAGAAAAGTACTAGCTACGACGGCTAGCAGAACCCCCGTTATTTATTGACTGCATTTGCAGAAAAAGAGAAAATACCTGTTTTTTTTTTTTGTATTGTTTTTTTTAACCAGCACACCCAGTTTGTAAAATAAGCAGTGTTGATTAGTTTCAGCACAGATAAACATATTTCTTTCCCCATCCTGAACCTCAAGGCCTTCAGGAGGACAAATAACACACTTGGCTGAAGTAGCGCCAGAAGGTTGCACGGCATTTTACAAGCACAGTCAGGTTATTAAATCGGCTAATTACGGTGTTGACTGACATCACAGTCATTATGGGGGGAAAAATACACAGTTGTACAACCTCCAGTGTGTTGAAGGGCTTTGCTGAAATAATGTGCTTTGATGTGTTTCATGGGCTTAACTGCTGACAGTGATGATGGGATAGGTGACGCTGCATGTCACTCTGTGGTTGAAAAAGAAGTCTGGTTTCTCGACTGGGGGAGAGAAGATTATTTCGATCTCTTTCTTCAAACACGCCTTTGTATGTGTAACTCTTTGAACACGGGTGTTGTAATTACATTTGGCTACACCCCGCTACCCCTCCTGCCCCCCCTCCCCCTCCTTCTCCTACACACTGTGGTTTGGTAGATAGATTTCTACAAGGTTTGAAGGGTAAAGTAATGCTTCTACAGATGCATGTTTTGTTTTTCTTTTTTCTTTTTTTTTTTGTTTTTAATAGCTGGTATCTATTTGTGTGTTTAGGCATTTCAATCTTACTACTACTAGCCTTTTCATTCAGACGTTAGTTGTTACTTCTTTTGTTGTCAGTAACAGTCGTAGACACTATACACTCACTGCTGGGTCAGTTGTACTCCATATTATTGTTATTATTATTATTGTTATTATTATTATTATTTTGTATTTTTGTTTTCCAATAATATCAGTATGGTAACAAACAGCTATAGCGGGACAGCCTCCGGACAGGCTCTGTTAAAACGATGAGAGCTGTTTCCCAGAACCACCTTGGCATGGTGATTGGTTAGTCGGTTGTCATTGGAGCGCTGACCAATAAGGTGTTAAGATGAGTTTGGGAAGTGCAGCCCATTTAGGTTTCTAAAGATGTTGATCCATCGGTGGTACAGGATGCTATAACCTTTCAGCGTGACTGAGCTGAGACACCAAATTGGCACAAACTAGTCAGCAGGGCCATGTTTTCCAGAAAAAAAAAAAAACAAAAAAAAAACATCTTCGCCAGAAATGACAGTAAAGAATTGTGGGATTTTCATTTGACTGCCATCTCAGTACGACCCTCATCACTCAAACTGTGGACGGTGTGTTCAATTTTGCCGTACACTTGCTCAGTCTAAGAAGCACTTGGTATCATACAGGCAAACAGGATTTAAGCTTAGATGCTTTTGGGAAACGGTATTTTGCTTTTAACGTAAGAACCAGTATATGATTCATGTTTTCAAGCACCAGGGCGATAGTATTGGAAAACATGGCACAGAGATGGTTAAAAAATAACAGAAAAGCATTAACACCTTACACAGCTTATATTTTGGGCTTAGATCTCTGTGAACAGGTGAACTGACTTGTGTCTTGACTTGGTGTCCAGACCTATTTTGTATTTCAGTGTTTTGTTTTTGTTTTTGTTTTTTTCTCTGAACAATATTGTATTGTTGCTGCAGTTAAGCTAGACTGCTGCAGTTTGAGAAACTGAATTTTAATGATACTCTCTGTAAAAGAGCCTGCATCAAGGTGGCATACATTCCTCCTGTAGGGAACTTTGTACAGGCCTCAACACACTCTATATATCTTCATATCACCACACAGAGCTAGTAGCTAGCCAGGGGCAAGCGTCCCACAGTTCCCTGCCGACAGCCTTCTTCACACCAACTAGACTGGTCATTGAGCAGTGAGTTTCTAAAATGACAACATGAACAAACAAGCATACATTGAGGAAATGCAGAACATAGGACTTTGAGAACTCGGGTAGTCACAGTGGACGATGCTGGGGCCTTGAGGAAGTTCTGTTGAGGAGTATCTGAACGTTGGCCACAGCAAATGACAGCTGTCTTTCACCCTGATTGGCTCCATATTTCTCATTTCACCGGCCCCGCTGTTGTCATTTTTATCCAGTATCATGCAATATCGATAAAGCCAATCCTCTGAAATGAAAGACGTTGTCAGGGACTCCACTTGTTCCACCAGCTGTTCTGTCAAGTGAAAGTCCGCACATTCCATCGTCCCTCAGTGGGTTGGCAGAGCCAGAATCACAGAAAAAGTTCTAAAAATTCAAAGTCAGAGCCCAGCTGCCAGAAAACTGATGTATTATTAACAAATACTGAAAATTAGCAAACACATAGATTAAATGATCAACTATGTCATTGGCGAATACATCCCCTATTTTCCTTGTGGAAGATTTGCATTGTACCGTAACAAATAACTACTCTACAGTCTAAATATTTTCTTCTGTGCTTTTCTGTAACTTCTTTGGGTTAGGAGAGGTGTTTGGAATATGATCAGGGGTCTGATTGGTGGGGTTGAGCCTTCAGGAGCCGAGCTCCTGTGAGCCAGGGAACTTCAGTGACCACTGAAAAGTCTCTCCAAGAAATCACAAGTACGGCTCCTCCGCCTCTCAGATTCAGCCGACCCTGACGAAGATGTGATGTAATTAGCAACATGCTTGAAAACACGAGGGAAAGGGCTCAGTGTCCAGAGTGTTCTCTTTTTTTGTCTCTCATTATCATTTCACTACCACCCTGTAGGTAGGAGGCTCTCTTTCTGCTTCGGCACACACTCCCTACACACTGCAGGAAAATCACTTAATAAAATACTTTTTTATAATAGGTAACTATAAGACCATCATTACGCTGTGCGTAACGAATGTACAGAGAAAAAAATCGTAGGTATTTTTTGAGGAACAATTAATTTGTTAATGATATGTAGCTATTTAATTGTTTTTTCCCTGTCCTTATATTGTAATCATGTATTTTCTTTTTTTTGTGAAAAAAGTTGATCTTTTTTGTTTATAGAGTTTGTCTTGTTAGAAAAAGGTTAAAGTGCAGGAACACAGTAAATGTATGAAACTGCGTTAAGCCACTGGTGTGTCGGTGACAATCGCTACTTCCATTGTCCCCATCGTTCTGTTCTGACATCAACAATCACAAAACTGTGTTCAACCATGTAACTGCTGAGTCATGTGAACAAAACCAGTTCATCCTCCCGGGGGCTTGGTCAGTGATCTGCAGCTAAGCAGTGAAGGAATGTAAGGATTTTGGCCCAGCTCAGTTTGCCTGCCATTCCCTTTAGCTTTTAAAGAATTGGCCATAGGCTAGCAGGCAGGTAGAACTCCTCCACTGCATGTAAGCAGTGCTGATCCTTACATGATCATAGGTCTGATGCTAGTTAATCATCAAAATTGTGTTTTTGGTCTGCAGATGAAAACTAATCATGGTGCCACCAAGACCTGGGTAAAAAGACGTTTTCCAGACAGTTTAAATCCGTTTGTCTGTGACTGATTGAACTCAAACTTTAAACCCCACCAGTTAGTCCCCTAAATTTCTAATTGATATAAGGCAATCCCAATCGAGTCTTGGTGCTTTCAGGGACAGATTTTAGAACATCATAATCAAATCTGTTGCTTTAAGCTGATGTCCCAGTTCCCATCTATGGGGGGCATTTCTCCTAGCAATTCAGTTAGAAGCCTAAAACTGTAGTTGGCCCTTACACTGACTAGTAGAGGATGAATGTACCCCATTTTTTTCCAGTTTGTCTTGTTGTTGTTGTTGTTGTTTTTTTTAATGGAAGTAGCATGGATTTGGTGGTATTAGTGCTCCGAACTGTAAAAATTTGTATCAAGAAACAACAGTCAATTTGTGGCTCTGTGTCTCCTCCTACTAAAAAGGTTTTGGCAGGCCACCTTTTTTGTACGTAAAGTAGCCTTGATGAACAATAAAGTGCTCTTAAACCACTGTCTGACTCCGGGAGTCTCTGTGTCATATCTGAGCCGTTAATTTGTGCGCCGTGTACTGTTTGTGTATGTGTGTGTGTGTGTGTGTGAGTGAGTGTGAGTGTGTGCGGTCTAGCACATGACTCGAATGTGGTGAGTGGTGGTTAAGATAGAGCCGATAGAAGTGGGTCATTTACTGGTGGAGCAGAAGTATTACTGGAATGATCCACTTGAACTGGAAAAAGTGTAAGAGTGCAGTGACACAGAAATCTGAATTCCATGGTCTATAGAAACAGTCATACAGGAAAACATTTTATTCCACTTATTAATACCCATCTGTGATACAATTTACATTTTAATGTATGAGCATGTTACCAGTCAAGACAAATGGGATATGGTGAAGAAAAAAAAAGTAATCATTCATTGCAGACACACACAAACACATGCATGCATGTGGGAAAACACACACACCATTAAGACATGAGTTTTCTCCGTTCCCACACTCCTTCAGAGAAAACAGCGAAGCTCCAGAGAATCCTGAAAACAGTGGAGGGCTCCAGATTTTCTGCAATAACAGTTTCCATATCCATCATTCCCAGCTTAATTGCTGTGGTGTTAATAAAGAGTAACATATGAACATATCTGAGGGCAGGTTTCTTGTTTGCTGAAAGCATCTAGTTAGTGAGATTTTCTCTCATGACTTACATTGGAGCCAAACTGATTCTAGTCCTACGGTGTGTAGCCCAGCCGTGGTCAGTGAGCCTTCAGGCAATACGCTCTCCATGTTGAGATGTTCACTGCATCTGAACTCACAAACATCAAAGCTCATTCATCCTGATGGACGCACTGGCTATGGGGACTGAACCTGACAACATAAAACAATTACTATAACAAATTTGCTGTGGAAAAAGCTCTGACTCCTAACGGGATACAAATTTCAAGTGAATGCTGCTGGTAAGCCACTATCAAACATCCCATACTGGAAACAGGCACCTCCTCCTTCATTCAACATTCAATATTACATCTAAATACACACAAAGTGAAATGTGGAAATGTGAAATCTGTAACAGTGACATTCACTGGATATTTAGTGGATACTTATACTTACTTAAACTTATTTTAGTAGTTCTGTTCTGAAAGTCTAAATCTTTGGTTGACTGTGGTCAGACACTTGACAGGTGTTTTTAAAGTTTTCCAGCAGGCTTTCTGAAGAACTTCTATTTGTGTTGAGGGGTGTGTGGTGTGCTTGATTTTGTTAGGATCTCTTGTTTTTTTTTTTTTTACCTGTATATGCCTCTTGCTGTCTGTAAAGCACTTTATGACGAAACTGTTCATTAAAAGGGCTGGGAAAAAAAACACTTCACATTCCTTATTTAAGTTTAACATCAAACAGAATCCATTCATCAAGAATCCATCTTGTCTTTGCTCTCTCTGATGTGGGGTTCCTGATTTAAACAAATGAACATACAAACAAAAAAACAAAACAAAACAAAACTGGCAGAAGCATGGAGTGGAGTGTCCATTGGTTCCCTCAGTCAGTCTCTCATGATCCAGTTGTCACTTCGATGATCTGTCTGACTTCCTCCTTCTCAGATGCTCTCATCGTCGCTCATATCCCAAATCTGAGGAGACAAAACAGGAAAGATGTTTCAAGTACCCCTCTAGCCGCTGATTAAACCACAACAAAGTGTCTCTGTCACTATTACATATTTAAAATTTTTATTCCATGAAAAACAAGCTGTCATGCCTTAAAATGGCTTAGATACAAGTCTTCACCTTGTACTCATTAAGTATGCACGCATTTATGAATATGCAAATAGTCACCGCCCACCCCCCTGCCCGCTGGCACACTGGCTCATGACTTGTATTATAATTGATAATCTATCTCTTAGTTACACTAATATTGTTCATGTCACGTGACAATTTTGATTTGGACTTTTTTTTTTTTTTTTTTTTTAAATAAAACACTCAAACGACTGGCAGAGCTGGTGCTAATGATATGCAAAGCAGCATGCTATGAGCTGACGGGATTGGCTGTCAGATTTGTGACGTAGCAAGAAGTCTGGCTGGCCCGGGGAACGTCTCAATCTCAGATTTCAGAGAAGTGCATAAACACCTCCTTTCAGTAGAGGATCGTGACAACACCTCAAGTGATAATAGCCATGATTACAAAGTGTTGACATTGTAATAAAATCTGAATTAGCATTTCATTTCCTAACATTATTACCTCAGTTTAATTAATTTTAGTCTTGATCTTATCTTCTCCATTGTTTTATTTCTGTTTTAGTTCTGTTTAAATCTCAGTATTAATTTACTGGTTTACTGCTGTGCGTGTGTGTATCCTTCGTGTCACATTCAATGTGTTATCTTCTCGAAAGTGCTGTTGTGCTGTTTGCTCTACAAATTAAACTTACTATCATTCTTCTTCTTATTATTATTATTATTCTTGTTACAATTGTACTTGTTCTTGTTCTTGTTGTGTTTAAGAAATGCTTTATTATTTTTGCAGATTTACCAGCAGCAATTAAAGTTTGATTCAACAGGGTACATGCATTTAAAAAAAAAAAAAAAAGGAGTCACAGTAAGGGGCTACAGACAACAATCAGGGCGGCTGCATAACATGACCAATTGCTTGTCTGTGAGTACCAGTTATATAATGTCCTTGAAAATTCAAAAGTGTGACACATTACACATAATCAAGGTTCAGAGGTTTCCCACTAGGAAGTGATGCTGGTGTCTGACTCACAAACACACACACACACACACACACACACACACACACACACACACAGAGGATCCTCTGCATTACTGTGTCAGTAAACAACAGCAGCAGATTCTTCACATTCTCTCTGTAAGACGCAATTCACATACCTCCATCACCGTCTGGAATGTTGCACCAACGTGGAACTCTGAATGTGCACACACTCGCACGCACGCGCGCACACACACACGACACAGTTTTGACACTTACACGCTGCATTCCTTTGAATGTGCTGCTTCACAGCTCTGAGAGCTGAAAAGTGAATTCCAGTCCAATGACTGGAACCCCGAGGCTGAAAACATCCAGTGAAAAATCTTTAAAAGTTCTCACACAGCGCTCGTCTTTCAAAACCAGTATTTGTTGTATTTGTCACTATGTGGGAAATGTATAGTGGACACTGCCTGGAATACAGGTGTGAATTATGTCTAAGTTGTCTTCAAAAGCTTTTCAGGACATGAGAGAAAATTTGGTTTTGGACAACTGTTTGTAGAGCATTTACAAATTGCAGCTTGTTTGGCACAGTCATGGCCATTAAAAACGTATGTAGATCCACACTGTTCCTCTGGTAACTTTGCTAATTCTGCGTTCACGGGAACTCCAAACTCAGAATTTCCCACTTGTAAATTAATGAGCCATGCAAAAATTGTGCTTAGGGGTGTAAATTTGGGAAAAACTGATGCTCTTTTCTTAATTCAGTGTTTCTTGGATAAAGACAGTACTACACAGCAGCGTTATACGCGAGAAGCAGTGGGAAATATTTGTACATAAAAGAAACAAATACAAACTGACATTTTAGTTTCTGGAGAAGAACATTTCAGGTAATAAATTGTCTTGAGCTTGTATGTTGTTTTTTGTATTCATTCTAAAATTAGCCAAGACAGACTTAGTTCCCAGGAATTTTAAGTTGTGTTCAAATTTTTGGGTTGAATTCCCTCTTGTAGTTGCTCTCAGGACGCTTGACATTTATTTGTTTAATGCATGAAATTCAAAACATTTTCTCACGGAGGAGGATGCCCCTTGACCTCCCTACAGCGCTGTAGCATGTGATCTCATGTCATTTTAAAACTGCCCCTGGCCTGAGCTTAGCTTGAAAGGGAACCCTGAAGAAACCAGTCGGGCCAGTCCTGGAACAAGTTGCTGTGCACGATGTGGGACTGGATCTGCACAACTTGAAAACCCAATTGTTGTGGTGTTCCACTGCTGCAGTTTTCAGACCTTCAGCTCTGGCAGATCTTATTCACAAATTAAGTTGAGCTGCTTGAGAGTTCCAGGGCAGTGTGGAGAATCAGGGACAAATTCATATCAAAGCTGGACGTTTGGCTACTATCCTCCGCTGCTGCTGGGTAGTGAGCATCAAAAGGACAGCGAGCAAAGAGCGCTTTGAAATGGAGCAACACTGGAGCCCCTCTCTGGACAGCTGCCATGCCTCACTGACGGTGTGCGTTTGTGTGTGTGTGAGATCCTTTGTGCAAAATGAAAGAAAGAGAAGGAGAAAGGAGGCAAGCAGAAGGGGGGAAAGACCTTACGTAACGTGAATAGCTCTTGCTAACTGAAGCCAACGGCTTTACTACTCTCATTCAAGCACAGCTGAATAGTTGGGATGTTTCTCAGCTGTTTACCTCGGTTGCAGCAATGCATAAGCAGATTTCAGTAAAGCCAAGATCAAAATAAATTACCCCTCGGCTCGGTCCAAAATGTTAAGCAAGGCTCTTAGTGAAATCAGCAATTTCTCTTTCTGCTGATGGATAAATAAACGGGAGCTACATGATGAAAAGCAACACAAAACAAGAGAGCTAATCAAAATTAAAGTAGGTGTTCATTTAGTAAGTACTTCAGTTACAAAATACATAAGCTCCTTATCTATCCTAATTAGTTAACACACACCCCCTCCCCACCCCCTGGACACGCACACACACCATGACAGCATCTCAAAGGGATTGGCACTAACGTCCTCACTGGGAGCCCCGGATTCTCGACACACAACACGTTTTTAACTTAAAAGCGACCTTATCGCCTCCGGACCTCGGATCTACTCCGGGTTCAAAGTGGTTGTTGAACGTTGCATTTAGGCCAACGCTAAGCCGCATGTAATCAGCGTGTATGTGTCTGTGTGTTTGTGTCTGTAATCAGTTGGAGTCCAGTTGATATGCCAGAATAATAATCTTGGCTAGTTGCTGGAACAAGGCTGGGATCTGATCAGATAGAGCAGGTTTTAGTTGGAGCGCTGACAGTGGAATCACGGCCAAATTTCTGCTGCTACTGATTATTATTCCCCCTCAAAAACAACACGAGCCTCAGCTTGAGGGTCTCTGTCATACCTGCCCCTCTACAGGCTGGACTCAAAAGCCTTGCTTCTGGAACTGCTGCAGTGCCGGGACTCTGGAACCTAAATTTACTGATAAGCAACTTAATGCATGGCTACAAGTTCATGGGTTACATGAGGACACAATTACCGAGCAACTGGACAATAAAGTGTTATCATATTGCATGGAACTGCATCTTTTTGTATGGTATCGTACCATAATGAACCGTATTATAAAATATTGTACTGTACCATCATTGTTCTGTATTGTATAGAAACATATTGCATAATATTGTATTATATCGTATCATTTTGTATCGTGCTGGAACTCAATGTATGATATAGTGTGACATCATCAAGCACAGGTGTGATGTAGCTAAAGTGTACACATAGCCTCTGTTCAGGCTTTAGTAAATAATGTTCTCAGGAGACAGTAAATAAATCATCACCCAGGACCGGAGCTGATTAGTAATGAATTTCCCTGGACTGTAGGTGACTCATTTCAACCCAAGTGGAAAAATTTTGGGAAAAAACTGTACCCTCTAAATCTCCATCTAAAGGAGTTGTATATTTCAAAGCCATGCCCATGCTTTACCCAAACTGTGCCCAAGCTTAACTTGTGCAACTTCACCTAACTTTACTCACTTGTAGTCATTTATTAAAAAACAAGTTTTCACATGTCACCCGGTTGGCTCCATACCAAATCCTATTTAACAGCAAAACTGTCTGTGCTGCATGGCATCATAAACTTCCTGAATGATTTATCAGGAACCACTGTGATTTCAACATCAGTTCAATGCCACTGCTAAGACAGAGAACTGTGTTGATGGTGGTCCTTAGGCAAAGTGCTTTAAAATACTGAAACTTGAAGAAATACATCCTAAGTGCGGGTGGCCCCGGTGGGAATCCAGCCTCTAAGCCATTGAGCTCTGCAGCACTACACTACATTACCATTGATGGGCTGTCCTATTAAACACACATCTGCTTTACATATTAGAAGTGACACCAAAGCACAAAGTGCAAAGTCAAGCTTTCATCATGGAGGCTGGCTCCATCTGATATGCAATTAGTGGACCACACAGTGTGATGTGGTTTATAGCTGCTGGATATAGCATAGTGACTTTATTGTGTGCTGCTTATTGAGGGAGGTGGGGGGGGGTGGTAAAAATCTGAATTTCTCGTTTATTCTTATGATCCTGGATAGTTTAGTATATATTTCTGAGCCTTATCTGACCAAAACCGATACCTCGTACTACCATCTGCTTTTTGGGGAGACACTGGCAGATTTTCTGATTTCTAACATTCAGCTCTACTATGAATATAAAGGCAGACTATGCAGTTTTAATTGGGAGGGCACACCACTTTGTTAACTAATGTTGGGATTTGGATGAGGCTGAGGAAGGGTAAAACCCCTCAGGTTCATGCTAAGACTAAGAACCCAAGGAATTAATGTAACACTTTGAAATGCCTGTGTTGAATCTAATGTTTTGGTGTCAAATGTACACAAAAAAATGCTGTTATATTTCGGGTTATGATGGGGTAAAAGAGGTGTCCTAAACTCCTAATGCATTTTATATTCTTTTGAGAATCGGGTGGCATTCATTGTTTTTACCACATCATAACAAGGTGGGGTGCTTGACTGCAGCACAAACTGTATTAGCTTTTCCTCTCTGACCTCTACAACAGAAAACTTCATCAACAGTGGTAGCAGTGGTCAGTCTGTTCATATTTAACAAAGAGGGAGGAGGGCATGGAAATTCTTGTTTCCTCTAACAAGTTATCTAACATCTGTTACCCAGGGGGGATGCATTTGATGGTTTGTGTTAGTAAAGGGGGGAAACAACCCCCTTCATTCCCCTAACAAGGCCCCCTGAGGGCTGGAGGCCATGCAAGACACACACTGCACCCTCTGCCTTCAAAGACAGAGAGAAAACTGTTGCTGCTACTACTATCAGATGCCTCATTTAAAGAAAATATATAAAATGCACATGCACAACAAAGTTTACATATCCTTTAGACCAGCAGTTCAGGGACCCCCAAGGGTCCCTGAAGGGATTCCAGGATGTCCCTAGAAAAATGGGGAATATTTTAATTTCACTATTATTTCACTGACAGGAACTTAGCCCAGTGAGAGGATGTATAAGAATGATCTTTCAGTTCATGGGTTTCACTGTTTGTCTGACAACCTACAGTATAGACAGTTATGGAGTAACCAGATCTTATCAGATGGGTTTCACTGAGACTACATCTTATCAAATACAGGTCCATGGTCAATTTGGGGTCCTAAAAAGGTTGAGAACTACTGCTCTAGAGCAGATTGAAATGTATTAGTTGGAAAGTTTTCTGAAAAAGTTCAAAAGTTGATTTGCTTGAATTGATCTGCTAGTGTGTCTTTCCTCATCCAAGCATAGCACTTTATTTCCAGACTTAGGTCTCGTCACATAACCAGACTTACACAAATGGAAAAAAACAAAAGAAAGACCAATTCTCTGTCTTGTTGTCCCTCCTTGGCTTTCCTACCCTTTCCTTCTCTCTTTTGTTTCCCATTCCTTTACTTCTCTCCCTCCTCCTCTTCTTTCCTTTTCTTTCATCACCTCTCTCCTCCTCTCCTCTCCTTGGCTAGCCACACTCATCATGGAAAAACACACAACACCTACAGAAGGCATCAGACTGGAAATTACCTAAACAATGAAAAAATACTAACGGGCGTGTGTCTGTGTGTGTCTGTGTGTGTGTCGAATGCCTCATCCAACAATAAGTTTTACAAGCCTGGACAACATGTCCTCTCAAGTGCACGTTCATATCTACCATACACAGCTCACGCACTGACGCATGTAGACACGCCATACATATTCACTCACACCCAAACAGTCACAAACTACACACATGCAGACTCGCATGGGCACACATCCATACTCATATACTAATACATGTCACAAGCTCACCTACCTACATTCCCACTCAGTAGCCATGGGTTCACAGTAGACCGGTTGGTGTTAATAAATAATCAAATTTGGGTGTAGAGTTTCTGAGGTGTCAGATGCCAATATAAAGGTCTACTCAGCTGTGAAATGGCTGTGCTTTGAAACACAAAATATAGTGATGAAGTCTATAATCACCTGCAGGGCAGGAGGTGGGTTTGCTTTTATGTTGTCTGGATACACCATCAGCTTTTTATGTGAAGTGGTGTTGCTTCAATTGTTGGTCGAGACCTACGGCAATCATTTGGGTTTAACTTTGGGCTCAGTTCAGACTGTGTAAATCCTTACGAATAATATGTAGATCTCAATCTCTATGTTTAAGCTTTCCCTATTCAGTTTCGGGCTATTCAGTGAGAGTACTGAAGATTATGGGAGCACATTTACTGGTGGCTGGGTTTATTCACAACCTTGGCTCCTTTGTCCGTTCCATCAGTGTGGTGGAAAACTGATTCAGTGCATCTTTAATTCAGTATTGTTTAGGCTGACAATGCACTTAGACTACAGTGGAAACTTAATCTTGTGACATGAATGTCCTCTGCCAAGGAAGTGAAACTTCCAGCAGGGGGTTATGTGATCACTCCCGTCCTCCATCTTTCCATCTGTCCATCAACAGGATAATTCAAAAAGTGCTGGGTGGATGTCCACGAAATTTGGTGGGAAGGTTGGTCACAGGCCGGCAAATATGTGATTCACTTTTCAGGCCAGTCGGCCTCAAGGGAGTGTGGCAATGATTGGGGCTTAGCGCAAAAAAAGAGTTTCCAAACGGATCCACACGTCATCACAAAACCCGGTGAGTCGGATGGTCATGGGGCGAGGTGGCCCTGACCAACATCCCCGCTGATTCGCTGAAAGGGGCGTGCCCTCTATCAACAGCATAGCTGAAAGGCAGCATGACTGTAATTTCAAGCTGTGACCTTGCCAGAAAAGAAAGAAAGATTTTTATGCCATGTCAGAAACAAATTTTATATTGAAATACGCAATTCTTCATTAACTACCGATGCAACATGTGGCTTTGGAGGAATGAGACAAGAGTTGAGCCCATGTGTAGCAACGTAATCTTCCACTGAGGGATTTAGTGGAGTGAAACTGTTATGGCTTTGTTAATTTTAATATTTAGTGATTTATAATGGTACTGGCTTTTACTAAAAGTTTTCTGGCTATTTCACTGGGTATCTTTGGTGATTTTAATGTTCAGATTTTTTTAACAAATAAAGCCAGGGTTATTGCCATATAAGAAAGAATAACATCAATGGACTTAAGTCCGAGTCAGACTCATTGTATAATAATGTGACAGTGGAGAGTCCTTGGTTTACTTTTCCATTACCTTGAGTGTGGATCTCTCAGGAGGCTGCTCATCACTTCACATTAAGGGCTGCAATAAGAGCCGGGGTGTGCAGCCATAAAAACTGACAGCACTATTGTATGGCACTTAAGTCAAGGGCTCAATTTGGCCCTTTGACATGCCAGAAAAACATTTGATGGCTAATTCCAAAAAATTACCAGTAGGTACTTTTTTTTAAGTCTAGGATTTAAAGGGAGTGAATGTTGTCTCTCTCTCTCTCTGGGTCCCACGACCAAACAGGCAACAAGACTATTTTGGGTCCCAGCCCATGCAGTAGTCTGAGAAAAGCTGCCTGTGGTATTGTTGCTGCATTTTGATTCTCTCCACAATTTGTACAAAGACTGTGCTGCAAATGCAGGCTGCTGGATGAACACTTCAGGCTTAATCTTGGTTTGGGGAGACAGTCTGTCATGTTCCAGTAAAAAGATCAACTAGGATTTAAAGTGTAAAACCTTATTTGTTTGTGCCTCTTCTTCCAGTAACACATAAATGCTCTCGCTTAGACACACACACACACACACACACACAAATAAGCACAAGTCAGCACAGACACAGAGGCAGACGCAGACGAACACATGTGCACACCCACTCCAAGCAGAGAAAATGACCTCATGCGCCACAATGTGATGCCAACTGGAGTTCGACATTGCTGCACTCCCAGCAACATTCCAGAATTCCTCTCAGACATTCCACCGCGACATGGTGGGAATCTGCAGTGCGACCGTTTCACCGGTAGAGCGGTGACGGGCTAAAAAGGAAACATCTCCCTCAAAGTTAAGAAAACAGGTGGTGATGCGATCTCCCTGGGACTGCAAATGATATAAGTGAAGGTGAGAGGGAAGGACAGAGAGAGAGGATGAGAGACATGAGACAAACAGAAAAAGAAACTCTGAGAGTGAGGCTGATCTTCCACTCGGACACACGCTGGCATTCAGCGCTCAAACAAATTACAACATGAAAGCAATATGTAACCCTGTGACATGAGGTTTTCATGTTGACCCTCCCGCTGGGGTTTGCACTACGAGGCTAGCACTCCATAACCCCTTTTCTACAGCAGGCCTCAACAGGGACGGGGCCAAATTCAAATAACTCGAGGTCTGTGGTGCTGCTTTTTCTCCCCATATGACACCATATCCGATGTTGACAATCATGGATGGAGGCAACAAGATGAGAAAGGAGTGAAAATAATTTTCTTCTTATGGATAAGTGAGGGGGTTTGAATATCGAGCAAGCCCTGGCTGGCCCTGCAGATGAAAAGAACCTCGTATTGTATTTCCAAAACCAAAAACTGGTCAATAATCAGTCACATGTGTTCGCTTTTTCTGTGTATTTATATTTAGTAATTATCTATTAATTTCCTGTGAGGCTCTGATTATTAACATTTTATTTAGCTTATATATGAACTTTATGGTTAAAAAAAAAAAAGTATGTTACATTCTGGTTAAACTGCTTAACAGGAATTGTAAACTGACAAAGTCAAGGGCCGACTGCTGATATCAGGTTTCTAAGTTCTACTCATTATCACTTTGGGCGATGCAGATCCATCTAATAGTAAAAACAGTCACGCTGCAGAAGGCCCCAAAATGTTCCAAACGCTTTTTGATAAAACGCTCAACAAGGTTGTGCCTCCAGGCGGCAACGTATATAATTCCACACAGTAAGCAGAGTTTTGGCTAATGTTACTTGCCAATAAACTTTAATACCAAGAAAAGTAGTTCCAGATGCCTCGGTGGATACAAGCCTTTGTGACTGTGTGATTCGGATCATGCTAAAGCAGTGGATGGCTGCATCACAAGAGCTGGATGCTGCAGTGTGAGAGCAGTTTTCCTACCATCCCTGCTGCTGAGCTACGGAGTGATCATCCTGTGCAGAGAGCTGAATGCTACACTTCTAAACCTCTACAATATATGAAAGCTTCTGATTTTGACACTATCGCAGAAACGATTCTTCATCTTCAGGAAAACACAGTAGGCCAAAACTAAACTTTTTTTTTTTCCCCTCACAGTGAACAGCTCCCTTATATTATGTCTGGACAGAGATTACACAGATTTGGGCTGCGTCTTCCTGGTCTTTTCTTACATTGTGAATGATCATTTTGTGCTCTACCATTTCCCCCCCACCGGTCCTCTGTGTTCCCTCCAGTGTCGTCATTGTTCCAGGGCTAAAGCTCTCAGGGGGGAATACAGTGAACAGGCAACTGGCTGTGTGTGTGTGTGTGTGTACTATTCACTTAGGCTTAGGCAGGAAGAGGAAGAGGAGATGGGTGGAGACAGGAAGGGGAGGAGCACCAGCTAACTAACCTCTCACCAACACTCCATACGTGTCACGTCCTGTGGCTGAGTCGCAAAATTAACAGCACCACAGAAGACGTTATACACCCATATCTGACATTTAACTCACTTCATAGCTAAACCCAGTTTGAAATGGAGATTGTCTCGTTTAGTGGTATGCATCATCCACAAAGAACGGAGAGTTCCAAAAGTCAAAAGCGAGTAAAATCTAGTTTTAGGGGCTCTATTTTCTACATTAATCCATTCCAGCAGGGCTCGGTGAGCTTTACTCCACTTGTAGGGTAACAATATTGCCTGGACTCTGCTAAGACCAACCAACTGTTAAGAGAAAAGAATATAATAATACCACCCTGCTACTACAATGTTACCCTGCTTATGAGCTAAAAACTTTTTTTTGAGTCGAGCAGAGGGTAACAGGTGCAGCTGAAGAGTCACTCAAATGGGGGCGGGAAGAATAAAAAGTGAGGTTGTTTTCTGATCGGACTGCTCCTCTCTTACATGTGAAAGTAACTTTTAATCCCAGACCAAACCGAGTGTTTGACTCAGGAGAAATCGTCCAATAGGCCTCTCTCTGCATAGAAAGGACTTCAGTTTCATGATTTTCTACACATCAAAAGATACATGAGAAATTATATTTTTAGTTTCCTATCCAGTTAAGCCAAGAATTGGGACCAAGGAGGAACTTTATTTTGCAATGCAGTAAGTACCTGGTACTCTACCAGGTAACTATGTGGAACCAAGCTGTATTATCAGGTAGAATTATTTCTCTAGGTGAGAGCTTTTTACTTAACTACCAGTTCAGTTAGTAATTAATACTTCAAAGTATTGCTTAGTAACTGCAAAACAGTTTCATCACTTTATTTTTCAATCCTCTTCCCACAGTGTTCTCCATAAATAACACTGATATGAATCTACTGACAGATTAATGGAGACACAGCTGGATAAAGACAGAGACAGAGAGGTAGCTGGGAGGCTGGTGAGAGAAAAGAAGGTGTGCAGCAAAAATAAGGAGAGAAAAAAGAGAGAGCTGCAGGAAGAGAAGGGGGATAGAAGGGGGAATGAGGGGGAGCTAAAGGAGCTGGGGGTTTACATGATGGTGGGAACAGAGTAAGTGTGCAGGTCCCAGCTGAGGTCGCGTCCCTGGCTGTATTTTCATAAACTCCTGAGACTTGGGGTAATCAAACAAAGCGCCAACACTCACAACACCCGGTCGAGATAGCAAACCTTTGGAACCAAATCACATAACTGAAAAACAAATGCGCAGGAAGTGTTAAAGGATCCCCTCCTCAGACCATCTTTTTTCCTTTCCCCACTTCTCAACACAAAACTTTATTTATTTATTTTATTTTTTTTATGACTCTAACAACAATGCCACACTTTCTCTCCCATAAAACTTTCATTTGCCCAGCTCCTCTGTCCCGTTCCAAGCTCTGAGTTCGTCGGACCCCCACCACTACCACCTCGCCTTTCTCTCAGAGTCGTAAAGGCCAGCTATCAAAACAAACGGAGTCTCTCTCGGCTGGGTGTGGCGGCCTACGGAGCAACAGCTGGGCCCTGTTGTTTCTCCAGGGACGGGGACTGACTGCTCGCCCTCCTTTTTCGGGACAGCTCTCCTTCAGTGTCCTTATCTTGCTCTCAGAATGATTACTGCCTTCGCTTCCACAGTCTCGGGACTGCTGGCCTTCTTTCTTGGGACAACTCTATCTCTGTTTCCCAGAAGTGCTCTCTGGTTTTCTCAGAACAGCTCCCTCTCTGTCTCTGGATTATCTACCTTCTCCTTTCTGTTTCAGACAATTGACATATTCTTCTCTCTCAAAATTTCACACTTTCTCTTCCTCCATCCGCCACGCTCTCCCTTTCTGTCCTTCCTCTCACTTGGTCTCTTGGGTGCTGTCTCCTCCTTCCCATCCCTCTTCCGCAGTCCCCCGTCTCTCCCAAGTTTCCCTCCAACACACTATTGAGTTGTTCAAGAGTGTAAAAATGCCATGCATAAACAGAAATCTACCTCTGAAACTCAAACCAGTCAGCTAAAAACAACAAAATTAGCCCCATTTTTTTTTAATGAAGTTATTTTTGAATCATCACAGCAATAATTAAGGATTTCAACGGATTTCATAGTATCAAACTGTGTAACACGTATAATGAACATCATGAACAGCTTAAAAACTCCATTCAATTAAACTGTCATTGCCTCTGGCGGGGCATTAGTGTGTGTATGTCTGTGTGTGTATAACCAGTATAAACTCTGCCTAATGAACCGTTCTGAGCGTGCAACTAAACAAATGGCAATAACAGATCTTTCAGAGGCTGCGTGCGTGTGTGTGTGTGTGTGTGTGTGTGTGTGTGTGTGTGTGTGTGTGTGTGTGTGTTGCCAGTACAGACCTGCCCTAGGTTTAATTAGAGCTGTGAGTCAAAGCCAACTGACGTGTGGTCAGAGGAGCAATCCAGTTTAAGTGGGGCCCCATGGGTACACAGCGAACACACACACACACACACACACACACACACACACACACTTCAAGAGAGAGAGAGACAAAAGAGCGAAATGGTCATTATGAAATCAGAGCCGTCTCCCTCTATTTGTCTCTCTGCTGTTTTCAAAGATTTCAGTTCATAAAGAGAGTGAGACTTCAGGAGGGATCAAGCCCTGACACACACACACACACACACACACACACACACAGCTCACAGGAGAAGAGGAGGCACAGTGCCTAGCAAACCACAGAGAAGACAATCTTTTGATGTGATGTTAAGAACATCAGACAGTCACAGTCTTTCATTACAAAGAGCTATTCACTGTGTGGAAGCAGCCATTGACAACTACACCCCTTTGATAAACATGAAACAAACATTAGGCTCGTGTTAAATTGCACAAGACAGCAACATCTTGCAAATCAAATCAATCCTTGTTCATCAGTGGGTCAAACTAATACAAACTCTCTTCAACACTGTTTTCCTATATTGTGACTTGGGGGTGATTTTGCAGTTGACCAGATGAAGCATAAAACAGGGTATTTTCTAGAAACAGTTCTTAATAACTGCATTTGCTGCAGTGGTATCTGGGCATTATCATGAAGAGAAAAAAAAGAGCATAACCAAGAGCTTCTGGACTGCACATTGGCCATGTTGAAATGAGGCTCGAGGCTCCACTAGGCTGCACACAGACTTTAAGACCAGCTTGATTTTGGTTCCCCTGCAGAATGAAACTTTGTTTTGTTAATTAAAGTGTAAATGCTGAATGCCATACAATGTAATCTGAGCTTTCAGTTCATAGATTAAAGTTGCGAGGGCTTTTATATTTCAACAGATTTGGAAGAGGTGGTTTTAAGTTCCTTTGTTTTTATGGGGGAAATCAGGTCACAGGAAATGATGCCAGTCACAGCTGTGTCCGTGCTAGAGCATGTGTGCGTGTGTGTGTGTGTGTGTGTGTGTGTGTGTGTGTGTGTGTGTGTGTGTGTGTGTGTGAATGCGTGCGTAAAATCTGAACCCTGGGCTTGATGCTATCACTGCCCTCCATGTGTTGGGCAGAACAGCACCAGGGGAATAGATAAGAACTGCAATTGTGGTCAGATGTACACTGTGTGTGTGTTTGTGTGTGTGTATGTTTGTGTGTGTGTGTGTGTGTGTGTGTGTTCCTCAGGCCAGGGCTCTGGGGCAGATTACCTGTGACCAGGCAAGCCAAGATCTCACTGTACCAGATGCAGACATGCGCGTGCAGGCACTCGCATGCAAACACGACCACAAACACACAAACACACACACACACACACACACACACACACACACACACGCATACGCTCACCCATGCCCAACTCTTATCTGTCTCTTTGATGCAGCAGTGTGTTTTTCTGTATCAAAGATTAGCTTAAGCAGCAGCAGACACAGGATCAAACAGACCTGCCTCAGAGTAAATAAACATGCAGGATTCATGCAAACATGTCAGCAAAGTTAACATGTGAATGACATACCTGGACACACTTCCAAAAATGTACACCACGCTCAAGTGTGTGTATGCACACAATGACGTGTAGATCCTGGCACACAAAACTGCAGGCATAGACACAGACCACACACACACACACACACACACACTCACACACACACACACACACACACACACACACACACACACACTCACACACTCACTCACAAAGTAGTCACCGCCTCGTACTTTTTATATGTTGTGCATTTGAAGTGCCTGAATGAAAATGATCAAAAGAATTATTCATGTCTCTGTAATTATTAACTGCAAAGTTGTGAAATCAAAAGTGAAAAAAGTGAAATCAAATATTTTACTTACGTGTGAAATTGCTGTAATGAAACAATATTGGCTGAGGATTTGATACCACTATATATTATACAAACTGCTGTGTGGGGTGCTGGACCACAACATCAACAAAAACCTGCTCTTCAGTTTTTATGAGCACAGCTGATACAGAGTTCAAACACACATCTCCAGGGACATTTAGTTTGCAGGATGTATATAACTATAGAGCATGATGTGGAATGTGTGCTACATGCTAATGCACTTCCTGAGGTTTCAAAGAAAGAAGTGATCAACTGCCCGGCAGTTTATGGAGGGATACAGATGGTGCACTTGACCTCCATGGTAAATTTAGACGGGAAAATATCCCTCCACTTCACCAACTGTATCAAACATCTCAGCAGGGGAGTGAGTCTTCTTTGAAACCTCAGAAACTGAACTCATATGCCATCTATAGATTTACTGCTTATTTCATTCTGCTGTTCTCAAGCAGAAACCCTACAATCTAAAATTCATGAGTGACCTGATAGCACTTTTAGCAGCAAAGAACAGAATATTTTTTTCAAAGAAAATACTTTGAGATAGGCTATTTTGGAATGTCTGACAATATGGGAGGAGAAGTGTTTGATATGTTTTCTGGCTTTTATATAATCACATTCATGTCAGGGATGTTTTCAACTTGAACAAGTTGGTCAAAAGAAAAAATGGTGGGTGGATGGATGGGGTGCTTTCTGAAGTGAGCATGTGTTCCAAAAGGGAGATAGTGATACAGAAACAGAAATAATCATTGAAAATAATAATTGAAAGCTACCAAAGGGGGGGGGGGGGGGGGGGGGGGGGGGGGGGCTGGACTAGACTACAACTCAGTCTGCTGCAACCCAATCATCCATCCTGAGTGTGTATGCAAAGATACAGCCAGCTGCTCGGGCTGAGGGGGGCATCAATCTGGACTGAGTGGCGCCGAAGAAGAGAAGCCATGTATAGGACCGGGGCCACTGTAAGTTTTCCCGTGTTGTGGGGGAAAAGTTGACCTTACTTATGAAAATAACTGCTGCATGATTGATGATTGGTGTTGTATGGGCCCCTCCGGGCTCCAGGCGTAGGACAGCTGACATGGTTGCCTTGCCCCCCCCCACCAGCAGTGGTCCTGTATAGAAGTGTATTTATAATGCAGGGACCACCAGAGTTGTATCCTAGTGAAGTGGAGCACTTTGCTTGCCTGGACAGGCTCAGATCTTATCACCTGAGATACTTCACACTTTTCTCTCATCTCTTGACTGCAAGCTGGCTCCACTTATCTGGAAAAGCCTGTAACGCTGAAAAATTTAAATATTGAGGGAGTTTGAATGATAAACAATGTAAAAGAGAGACTAGTATAAGGCTAGTGCATACAAACATTTAGGCAAAAGCAGTCATTTTTCCTGGTAGGGAATAGGCTTGGGCAAAAGCACAGCTGAATATAGCTTGAATTATTTGAGCTATTTGTAGTGAGAAACCTTCAATGGACTATATGTTTATATATATCCACTTCGATTTTGCTGAAGATAGCACCCTGAGAAGACGGTGAGAGGAGCTAGGCCAGGTCTGGGCCTCATATTACTTCAGCTAGAGAGAGTGAGAGACAGGGAGAGAGAGAGACAGAGACAGAGGGGCGAGTGTTTCTTGTCATGTCCAGTATGAGTCCTGTATCTGGGGCTCAGATTAGAAATTTTGTCTCTTGCGCAGGAGCTCAGACTCTTACAGACATGAATCTTCAACAATATCGTCATTGTATGGAGACCTAATATACAAAAGAATTTTTGATCTGTAACCGAAGGAAACCAGAACATAAAACATCCAATCTCAGTCATTTTAGTCTGACACCAAGATCCAGGCAGACAGAATTTCTTTTAGTTACACTGAACGGTTGCTCTGCTTGCCTGGCACCGGACTAACAACTCTCACCTGATAATAAACCCCTTCATGGACCGCTTTTATCAAGACTAGCATAAGCCAATTATATACTTTCCTGTCTGCAAACTGCCCCTGAGACCTCACTAATCAGTGTTTATGTCGTTTCACTTTGTTAGCCATATTGGTACAATCCCTTTTATCTTCTTTAATTTCTGTTTTTATGTGCTGCCAGTGTCAATTCTGACAGGCACCTGAATCACCAGTACAGACTTTGTGTAGATGTAGCGTGGGTCTACCTGTTGAAGGGTTTGTGATTCTTTTCAGACACTGGGCTGCACATATTTTACATGGACCACTAAGGAAAAAACAAACAGGCTAGAGGGATGGGATAGAGGGATGCAATGAAGAGGAGACCCAAATAAAAGTACAGACAATGACTATGATAGCAACGACGGCTATGCGATCAAAGCACACACACAATTATTCACTAAAGCATGAATTCGTACTCACAAGCACACAATCACAAAAAGACTTCCAGGACTAACATGGAAGGAGACAGCACAGTTAAAGCTCCTGAAATTAGCCCCTTAGGGGGTTAGAGTGAACATCTATGGACAGGTTTTAGAGAGATTAAGTGTTTTATTGATGCCCATGGAGAATTCTCTTTTGTGCATTTAATCCATCTCAAATAGTAAGAGCAGTGGGTGGGGAACAACTCCGATTCTTGACCAATATCTAATCCTTGGTCAAGAGCACTGACAGGAGAACTAACATAGCATAGCATACACATTTTTTTGATAAGCGCAGCACCCAGAAGGGGACCCATCCAGAGAAAACCTGCACAAACAGAGGGAGAGCATGCAAACTCCAAACAGAAAGGCCCTGCTCCGACTGGGATTTGAACCCAGGCCCTTCTCGCTGAGAGGCGACAGTGCTAACCTCTATGTAAAGACAGGAAGGATAGGAGGTGTGATCGCTTCTCTACATAACTAACATGCATCCCTGTAAGTGGAGCACACATTTAAAATTAGTACAATAGATGTCAAGCAGGCATAGCGAGCATACATTAAGTACATAAATTCACCTATAAATACACCCATGCTTAAGAGTGCACGCACACACACATGCACACATGAGTTTTTGTCATTAATACAAGAAAATATATAATCTTGCTTGGACATAACAAGAAGCATGAACATTTAGTTGAAACTCTGCTTTTAAAGTGTGCTCAGTTTGCTGTCTAAGTCTCTCTTTCTTCCTCACACATACACACACATACACACATACACACACACACACACACACGTGTGCACGCGCACATGCACACAGAGACGCATGGGAGGGTGTGCGGCATGTTAATGAAAAAGCAGACCTAATATGTTTTCCCCCAGTCCATCTGGTAATAATTGTAGCATGTAGCAACCGTAGCTGTGTTTGGATACAGCTCTGACATACATGGGGCCCTCTGACGCTCACAGAGATGGGGTGTGTGTGTGTGTGTGTGTGTGTGAGTGTGTGTGTGTGTGTGTGTGTTTGTGGGGGCGAGAGAGAAGAGAAAGGAAGAACAGAGCATGTGAGAGAGGAAGGAACCTGCGTTACTGAGTGCCTGTTTGTGCCTGTGTGTGTGTGTGTGTGTGTGTGTGTGTGGGGCGCGCGCACATACGTGCTGGCGCTTGTATGTTTTCCAAGCTGCTGGGTGACAAGCCAACATAACTAAATCAACTTTATCGTCAGCACTCTGTTTTACGTAGAGCAGAGCAGAGCCGAGCGCGTGTGGTTGAGCAACTTCTGTCTCTTCAGGGCATTAGCATGACTCAAGGTGATGATTAGTGGCATCTGATGGTGCAGCTAAACACACACATCTGGAGAGAGGCAGATGTGTGTGCCTAGCTGAATGCTGCCTTTACACACTCATATCAGGCCAAGGTGGATAATATCAAGACCTCACTTTTCGTCTTAAAAATTCTTTCATTAACTTCCCTGCAACGCCATGTCATTATTTTGAAGTCAAGTAAGGTTCAGAAGCTGCCCAAGCTCTTTTCAACAGCAAAACTACAGTATATGTACAATACAATAAATACAGAATTAATACCTTATGTATAAAACAATGTTCAAAGCAAGTTAAAAGGGAAAAAGCAGTATTATACACAACTGTCATGTAACTGGATGGTCATGATTTTGATCCCTGCAACTGAAAATCAAAAGCCATGTGTCTTACTGAACTGTCACTGAGCAAGACACTGGATCTCTGTTCACTCAGCCAGTTTAATTCCATGTTGAAAGCAGTGTCGGCTAAATAATTTAAATTTAAAAGCCTTGGCAAACATGAATGGAGAATCCTTCTGGTGAACATGGCCAACAATATCTTTGGTAACCGCTCAAATTATAGGGCATGGACAAGACATAATTACAAGAAGTTGGTGGATAGGGTGATTGAATTAAAGAGTACCCACTGAACATTACCAAAGTGGTGGTGTTCAGTCAGTACAACAACATATAACTAGTATTTACAGAGACTGCTTCATAAGCTAATGGCTAATATAGCAGAGTAATTATCTGTTGCCCCAGTAAAAGAACAGTTATCATTGGTTCTTTTCACCACAAATGAAACAATAAACCAGTTTAAGAATTTGGACTGTTCAATACTAATATTCAGTTTAGTATCAACATTCTTTCACAAATGAGTCAATATTGAGACTTGTGTGAATGAGCTTGATATCTGTAGACCATCAGTTGACTCTTCACTTAGCAGGTTAGGGTAATGGTTAGGTTCATACTACACTGATACTACTGTAATATTTACAGTACCACTTTACAATAGGACTACACTTATAAATGGTTGACAATTAGGTTGTAAACACTTTAGAAGTCATAAATAAACAATTATAAATAAGTTATAATACAGCTTTCCTACATCAATGCAGGCTCACTATTCGGCAAGATCTAATCTCTGTTGCACTGCATCTACTGTGTTAAATCTCAGATCTTGATGGTTGTTTAGCTGATTTTATCTTATCCCTTTATCAGTCAACCATCCTTGGTATCTGCATTACTGTATGAAAATTGTGTTTTAAATTGTTTATTAATGATTTATAAAATGTGTACAACGTAATTAATAACCTAATTAATAACCCTCTAATTGTAAAGTGGTGCATATTAATGTTGGACAGTACAAGTATGGTGTCACCACCGATTCTCTGTTTGTAATTATTTTCTAATAGTAAGAGACTTTCTTGTCTAAGGAGATGTTCGGAAAGTGAACTTTTCAGAACTTCATGACACAATATCAAACCAAAAACAAAGACACAGTGGGGTGCAACAAGTGACACATTCTTCTGGCAGTAACACCCAGCCTTCTCTCTCTTGTGACTTACTGGCAAAGCCAGATGTAGTGGGAGGGAAGGGAGGGAACACAGGGCTTGCAGAAGGACCCTTTGTGTTACGAGGGTCATACACACACACACACACACACACACACACACACATACAGAATTAGAGTAGGAATATGTGATACACAGAATGAACAATGACCAGGGCTTCATATAATGTGTAGGAGAAAGAATTGTAGCTTAGCATTGTAAAAACAGGGCTAACACCAAACATTTCTTTTAATCCTACTGAGTAAGCCTGAAGAAATAACCAGAATCCTATTTTTAACATCGGCCACCTTATATTGCCCTTGTAAGCAATTCAGAATTCAATTCAAATATGACAATGTATACGTGAAAACACGTTCTGTCTTGCCCAAACAGCGGCAGCAGAATATTTTCTGTACACTGTAATCTCAACACTGTATTTTTGTCCTATCCTTTCTATTTTCTTTCTCTTTCTCTAACATTCTGTCTGAAAGAACCAGGAACAACCAATATAAGATATGATCTCACTATGCTTTATGCTGTAATTTAGGATGACTACCAAGCAACAAAATAGGGCCTTACTCTCATCCTAAAATATATCAAAGAAAATTATATATAATAGCTTTTTGATATGTATGATTTCCTTCACTGCAACCGTCATTGCTCAGTCATCACCTTGCTAAACAGACTCAGTGTGGCACTGGGCTGGTACACAAGCACAAGAACGGCGTTATTATGTATAGGTTTGTGTAATATTATGTTCTGTCCTTTTATATATACTTATATAGCTGAATTTCCCTTGGGGCTCATCCATTTCCAGTGTACTCTGTGAACAGAATAAAGGTATGACTCACTCCTATGTTCTTTTGTGGATGTGGCCTTTGCGTATGTTTCATTCAACTTACTTTCTGCTAAATCAAACTCACTGGGGGGGAAGCAGAGAGAGGAGAGGTACAGCATCCTGTACAGACACTCATTTCCTTCCAGGCTCTGGGCGTGTGTGTGTGTGTGTGTGTGTGTGTGTGTCTTCTGTGAAGCTATATTCAGGAAGGCCAATCAGCAAAAACACAATGCCTCATGGTCTAACACCCACACACATGATGACCCACTTACCCGGTTGTGTATCAGCGCCTGTGATAATTAACATAACTTCATAAGTGAAAACCCCTGAGGTTGTTTCAAGTCACAAGGCCACCAGCCACTTTGTCTGATCCCCTACTTCACATAACTCCACTTGTTGGGCAACATTTTATAAGTAAGGGATAACTCACACCCTTTCACGCACACCTCTGAGTCCAAGCAGATTATCCCATTTATACACACTGGCCACCTGCCAACAATAAAAATTAGGGAGTGATTTATGGAGCTACATGCTCCGAAAATAAAATTGCGCCCACACTATTTTCGTATGGGTCAGACAGCCTCGCAACAGAGTTACCAGCTGATGTATGTATCATTATTCATCTTGAGCCATTGAGCATGCTGACAAACTGGATCAAATATGGCACATATTGAAACCATGAGGAACCAATGTAGCCTAGTGTAGTCACATTTTCAGTTTGTTGCTATAGTTACATACTTTGATTCAAAACTTTAAGGCCAGTGTATGAATTCTCAACATGATGGCATGGCATCATGGCAGCACATACTGTGTGCGATAAGCCCAGTTACCATCTACTTTGACTCAAAGTGCAGCCAAAAAAGCCAAATCTGATTCAAAATGAAATTCAAAATAAGATTTGAAGGCCTGGAGGCATGACAGAGCTCTTGACACTGAGAGTAACAGAAAGCTATAGCTAAATATGACTGTTTCATTCTCACATGTTTTTATGAGTAAGACTGATAAACAGTGGATTATATTTTTAGCTACAACAATGGCTTGACAGATTAAAAAAGTAACTGCTTAGCCTGTTTGCTTGAGTGAAAAAAACGTCAGGAGATTCGTAAATATTCAATATTTAAGAATATTTAATTTAGCTTATGTGAAACCTGAAATGGCCCCATGGAGTGGAAATTAGCTGAAACCAATGTACTAAAGCAAATACTCAACAAGTTTTCAAATATGTGGAAAATTCATAGCATATTTTCTGTCCATGTCTGCACCACGCTCTTTACCTGAGCTGGTCTGAAATCTCACAACAGGACTGACCTCACAAAGAAGTCATTCATACTGATGTGAGTGCGTATGCCTGCACGCGCGCACACACACACACACACACACACACACAGAACCAAAGAACTTTCAGTCTAAACCTTTACTAAACTTGAACTCCCCCAAACCCTGCGGTAACCGCATAAAAAGTAGTTCTCGGGTTACAAACTCGCCCAAAATAGGCCCTAAGTACATACTACTGATATCTGGTGACGTAGATTATAGCTTAGTATGGTTACACACGCACACACACACACGCAAAAAACACACATATACACAAGGTTCATAATTAATTCAACACCACACTTTGAGGGAGGAAGAGAGCACTGTAAAAATAACTGAACAACTTATTATGCAAATAAAGTCACTTGCACAGTTAATAAGTCTGTAGCCATAACTGTACCCCTACGTTTTGAGACATCCACCAGACTCATAAATGATGTCACTTAAAGTACAACCTAAAGGTAACTGCTGAACAAATGATAAAGGAAAGGTGCAAATTTTGTTTGCCATGACTGAAGGACTGCTCTTTCACGTTGTGGGGTGTTTTTTTTTTTTTTTTTTTTTTCATTTTCACTAGATGGTTTAGTTCAACTCAATTCTTTATAAAGAAAGGCAAATGATCATCAAATACAGTCAGCATCATTCAGTGGTGAATCATACTGTAGCTATATACGATTCCTACGTCTACACTGTAAAAAAAAGACTCCCTTAACGTCTTACATGCAGAATTATCCCTATTTCAGGATAGGGCTTCTTAAAGTATGGGTCGGGACCCAAAAGGAACCACAAGCCTGTTTCTAGTGGGTCCCCGCATGATATAAGTAATAATATGCTTTCACAAGCAAGAGTAGAGGTTCTGTCCGTTGCTGGAAGTGAACAGAAAAAACAGAACCACTTGAACGGAGGCCCTGCGAGAGCAGTAGTTTTCAGGATAGCTAATCTGTGTACGGGAAACAGGCGCTGAGACTTCTGGCGCTGGTGGGCTGAGCAATCAAAACAATCTCTCCATCTTCTGGTTGTGGAGAAGCAGAGCTACGCCAGCCTCTACAACGCACTTCATCAGGCAGAGGGAGGAGGGGAGGGAAAGAGGAGGAGAGGCAGAGAGAATGAGAGGGGAACGAACAAGAAAGAGGGAAAAGAGATACGGGGGGAGAAAGACAGGCATAAAGAGAGCAGAGAGAGAGGGAGAAAGAGTAGGAGGGAGGGGGAGCGAAAGAGACGAGACTGGAAAAGAGAGCTCAAATTATTCCCTCTTCACTCTTCTTCCAACTATCCCTCACTCCCGCTTTTTTCTTCCCTGGACACCCCCCACCAGTCTCCCTTCCCTTATTTTCTCGTCTCCCCTCCTCCATCCATCTGTGTGTTAGGAGTGGGAGTTGGGGAGAAAGTACGTGGGATTTTCCCACAGCCCAACAGGACCAGACCCAACCCCCAACACACTGACACATGAAAAATCTCTCAAATCTCTCTCTCTGTCTCTCTTTCTCTCTCTCTCCCACACACAAACACACATACACTCTCTCTCTCTCTCTGTCTCTCTCTCTCTCTCTGTCTCTCTCTCTGTCTTTCCCCTCTGTCTCATGTCAGAGGGGAGCCTTGAGGAAAACCACCCATATTCCACCACTAACTATTCAGGATGTTTGCTGGAACTTTATGCCACTCGTTCCAAAGACATCAACTGTGGGTTGCCATGGCAACAGAGTCATTAGGGGAGGGCTGGACCACAAAAATATCGCTGCCTCTGGATGAAAACCGTGCCTCCAAAAACCAATCCGCTTGAGAAATTCAGAAAAAAAAGGGGCCTTATTTACTAACAGGCAGCCACACAGTTTTGAAAATGTACAAAGAATTTAATGCAGCTTTCGTGGAGCCCAGGGTCATGAAACTTACTCAGCCCATGACGGAGCTCTAATCCAAGAAAATGAAAGAAAATCACCAAGCCTGACATTAAAGGGTTCTGAGGTGACCTGAGTAAGCCTCATACATGGCATACAATGCAGACTAGCATTACTAATACTCTTGCCGCTGGCCTGTTTGCTGCTCTGCATTGTGGCTCTGTCAATAGCATTTGTCTGAGAGATCCTGCAGTGCTAATTACTACATCAGTGTGGGAGGACTCCCACTCTCTCTACTCTCTGTGCTTCCCAATGAAACAGCTTAGTGTGTGTGTGTGTGTGTGTGTGTGTGTCTGTTAACTGTGATGGTACGTGTCCGCAGGATCAGTCATTTCCACGATTGCCATTCACTGTCTATCGAAGCAGACACGCAATGCATTCTGGTAGTGCTGCGTTGTGTTTCAAGAGACGGTGCGTCAGGTTGGCGTCTCTTTATTTATAGAAGTTGAGGTCGAGGCTACTTTATGCAAATTAGGGGCATCCGGCGTGACTCGCTGGCTCTGGAGGCTCTCGAGAAACTTTTAAAATTAACCGTTGTTGATCTAAAATAAAGACAGATTCAGCAACTGCATGGTATATTTCCTGCCTCAAATGTTCTCAAATACACGTCAAACTATTTTTGTAATACAAAAGAACGATTCCTGTAGAAAGTGTTTGTGCAGTTATAGGAGAAAGCAGCTATCAATCATCAATCAGGAGTGACATGCCTATCAAGTGTCTACAGCTGTGAAGTGGTACAACACCGAGCATCAAATTCACGCCACTGTGGACACATACCATGAGGCCTATTGAGTTGCAAAGTTAGTGGGGTAATTTTGCTCGGCCAGCATTTTGGAAGTAAAAATTCCATTCATTTTCCCATTTGTAATGCTACATAACAGCCTGTTTGAATGTTCCCAGCACTTGGGCATGGACATGAAATTCTCACGGTTCTCCCATCAGTGTAAACAAATAGCAACTGCATTAGAATAATTCATTTTAGTTGCAAAAAATGTCAAAAACACACAACTGTGTTCATACAAACTTTAAGACTTAAATCAACTATGAGCCCCACAGAGCATTACCTCAATAAATATCCCATAGCTGCGCTTAAATTATGTTGCCTGCTTTATGCATACAGTACATGCTTGGCTCATTTCAGAAAATGTGGTGCCATGTTTTCTTCCTGATTGCAAACACTTATCCGGAGTGCATGGATCTCTAAGGCCTTCTGTGACTTTTCACCATCATACTTGGCGAAGGAGTGATGGACTCGACTGATTGGACTGGAATGAGTCCTCACTTGTTCTATAGAGTCAAAACTGAGTACATAGCTGATAAAATTAACAAGAAGAAAGATAAAAAGTAAAGAGAAAAAGGTGAGAGGCTTACTTTTTAAAAAATCAAAATCAACAGGCATGCAAGGCCCTTGTATCTCTTGCTAGACAAGAGATATAAGATATAAGAAAGACAAAAGCAGTGGTGACAGCAGACAGTGGTGTGTGTTGCCTAGAAACATACCATAGATAGCTCTTAGTGTGTGTGTGTGTGTGTGTGTGTGTGCGTGCGTGTGTGTTTTACCTCTGCAGCCTGTGTCTCCTGGTGCAGCAGTGTCAGCCCTGTCAGATCCTCCAGGAATGAGTGGGAAGAGTTAAAAACCTTGGACAGGAAGTGGAAACCTTCCCTCTCGTAGTGGTCCAGGACCTAAACACAACACATCAACGAAAAATCTATTATGGATGATTTGAGAAAAACCTAATTCTTATTACTGACAGCCAGAGTGGAGCAAACGATGACTGTCGACCAGCAACGCCTTACACCTCTAATGATGTGGAATCTATAAAGTCCATCTTCATCTAGTTTCATATTTGGAAACATTGGTACAATGCGTGTCAGTAAGCATGCTACACATATTACACAGTGAGTTATAACCACTGGTCAATCCACTGAACTTTATAATGCACATTACGTAATTAGTGTTGACAACAGAGATGACAACCCTCTTCACACCCCTTTCATCTGGCTGCTGACTATGATCAAACTGAAAAGGTCTAATTCATGTCAGAAGGGTAAAAAAGGCTGCCACACCAAATAACACCTCCTAACCTTTAACTGTTTCTGCACTTTAAGGTCATAATTACATTTTAGTTAGAGCTGTGTATTGGCAAGTATCTCAGTTCAATACATATCAAGATACATGGGTCACAATACATTGCAATAATGATAATGGATAAATTAAGCTTAAAATACAACCTACTGTGTGACACCTGGACTAATAACACCAGGTGACAAACACACTTCCAATTTGCAGTTCCAATTTATCTCAATCTCAGAACCCATCGCCTTTCTGGGACAGTTGTTGCTGCTGTCTCGCTTTTGTTTCTGTTTATTTTATTACAAGAGTCGAACATTTCTCCACACAATATTCTCTCTTTCTCTCTCTCTCTCCACAGTGCACTACAGTGTAGCTGCCATATTATTTGAAAATTAAGTTTATTAACGATTTGTATACGGCAAAAAATGATATTTTTGCAATAGTTTTAATAATAAATTGTGACTCTTGAGTTGTATTGATTTTTTTGCACAGCTCTAGTTTTAGTCATCACATGCCAGGTGAAAGCAGGAGCGTCTCAGTCTGATACTGTAGACTCACCATGGAAGGGTAAATAATGCAAAGGTGCAACAACTTGAGAAGAAGTGTTACCTTCTTCATAAAACTTAAATCAGAACGATCACGGAATGCCAGAGGGGCAACAGTCTCTCAAAGAAGATGACAATAGTTATCACTTGATAATAATAATTTATTAGGATAAATAAAAGTCATCCTTTGGCCCAACCTTTGTCAGACCTCCGCAGTCCTGCAGAAAAGCTCTCACATTGATCTTCGTGTTTCTGATCCCAAAGCCCCTTAAAACTGAATCCTTTCACCAGCACTGACTCCCAACATGGAAGCCTGCTTTCACACACACACACACACACACACACACACACACACACACACACACACACACACACACACACACACACACACACAAACACGGAGCTCCTCTGCCCTCTTGACTCCCTTCTTAAGCTCAGCCAAGCCTTTCATGCCCGCCCACAGACCCTCCACTGCAGGTGTAGGGTTACCTCTGCCTCAGACATCAACACCCTCTGTGTGTGTGTGTGTGTGTGTGTGTGTGTGTGTGTGTGTTCGCAGACTGACCTGGCGTCTAGTCTCGGAGCCAAGCTCACCACACACAATACACACTGACGTCTCCCTCTTTCACCTTTTCAACCTCCTTTTCTCTCCCTCCCTCTTTTTTTCTCTCTTTGATTCTGCACTTCCACCCGTGATGGGATCTGTTACATGAGACACCAACGGCCAGAACCCACTTTGTTGAAATACTGCTGCTCAGGACAATGAAAAGAACCTGATAACTGATGATCTAATGACAAAAGTTGTAATAAATTCATTCCTAGTTTTACAAAGCAACACACACACACACACACACACTGATCCTCAGTTTTGTTAAAAAAAAAAAAAAAAAAAAAAAAGGTCAGAATTTTCATAATATAAAAGTGCAAATATCAGCCATAATCCATGTCAGACTTGTCAGGTTTCCGACCAAAATGACCCAAATATTGGTACATCATGCTGAATATGTACTTAAAAAATATTTACTTTTCAGAGGGAAAACAACAACAAAGACTGACTGACGATTCTGTCTGATTTCATCCTCCACATATGCTGCCTTTTCAGAAAAAAAGGTAATTTGAGCACATGGATCATGAATCTGAGAGCTCAGTTTACAAATCCAAAATGTTTGACCATTTCCAGTTATGGCATCAAGATTAACAGTTCATTAACAACCATTAAATTTTCACTTTCTTCACTTGAGTTGCTTCTTGATGCCTGCAGCGACAATGATGATGTAAAACACAATAAACACAACAGATACACACACACACACACACACACACAGAGCGGAAGAAACCTTTACAAGATTCTGCAGTGTTTTCCAGGCACTGATAGGCCTCAGTGGTGATCCCATACTGTTGACAGATAGAGTCAATTAAGCCAAGCAATGAACACGCTGAGCGCTAAACATCTGGATCGAATAATGTGCTACACATATGTCTTGTATATATATATACACACAAATACACATATACACACACACGCACATACACACATATGTCCGATACCCTCCCTCCTTGCCCTGTGTGAAACCACAGAAATTTCTGTACAAACTCCAGAAGCTTGATTTGACTGTGTTGGTGTTATGTTTTTGAAGCTGTGTGTGTGGACCCATCATATGGATATCGACTGTATATATCATACAGGCTTTGTGTGTGTGTATGTGTGTGCGTGTGTGTGTTTATCCTATCCAGACCACACTTAAACATATTGAACAGATGTTGGGTGATCACAGAGGAGATTTAACTTTAATTGTAAACATATAAAAACACTGAGGACAGTATATACAACAGGTGCTCTACACTGACAGTCACACACGATGAAACTGTGGGCCACATCAGCAACATAGAGCTCTTCTGGCGAAGGTGCAGTAGCAGTAAATGTAGTATTATTGGGAGCAGTGTGAGTAACAATGTAAGGAAACATTTCGAGGTACAATATGTAGTGATAAACGCTGGTGAAAGGCTTAAGTTCTGGGTCACAGACAACAATGAATGAGATGATTAAGCAGACCTGGTCAGAGCCTGTACCATAATGTCCTACTTGATAAGTAGAGGCCACTGTGAGTAAACACTTCCTACTGACTCAGTGGCTTAGACTTCCACTGTGAACATGAACAGAGCCCAGAGGCCAGATGAGACGTCAAACTGACTCAGTGATGTTGAACGATACGCGCCCTGCGTCTCTGACATGTTAAAGTCTGAAAGGACGCAGCAAACTCAACTATTTCTAATCTTGTAAACACTACATTGTGAACAAAAAAATCTGTGTTGAAATCATGTTAATAAACAAAAGGAACCTCGCTGTCAAAACATAAACATTTGAGATTTCAACACATTCACATTTTCAACACATACCTGGATATAACCATAATCATAACCATATAACATCAAACATGAGTTTAACACTACAATTTGTCAAAAAAAAAAAAAAAAAAATTTTTTTACTGGGGAACAACTCAAATGGCTCCCTTGTGATGTGTGTACTTCATATGTGTGAGTAAATGCCATAAGGAAATGTGAGTGTGAATCATGAAATAACATCTGAAAATTTTCACTCTGAGATAAGAAATTACATTCGCAGACACTGACACCTACTTTTATAAAGTGACTGCAAGTATGAGAGTAACTTTTTGACTGAATACCTTCATATCACTACTATCTATAGACTACTAGTGCTTTACTAAGATATCTTTTCTCTTGTCATGATATCGATATATTTTTCACTCTATGTAAACATACCCGTGGCAGTAGAACAGAGCTGGTACCTCTACTAATGAAAGAAACAGTAGCAGTAATGAATCAGCAGTAGAGAGCAGTTGAGAGCAATTTTGCAGGAATATATGTCAAAAATAGCAAAATGTGTCATTTTTTAACACCAAGGCACTGCTTTCACAACAGAACTAACATGTCTTTACAAAGCATTTGTTTATCTCTGATAAACCAGGGCCTTGCATTAATTGCAGTGTTACCTGAGGAAGTAATATTACATCATTATTTCATTGAAATGGCACAAATCACCGAGTGTAGATTAGATTCTGAGTTATCAAAGGGTTGTAACACCTTCATAGAGAACGACTGAGAACTCAAGTTTGTGCTAGTGATCTGTCTGTTAGTAAAATGTCTGTTACAATTTATTTCTGAGCTATAAATTCAAAACATAGTTTTTGCTATTAATAGTAGTAGCATATTTGGTAGTATTAGGACAAGTAGTTGTAGTAAGAGGTGTCTGGCATGGTTTTAGACAAAGCCACGTCACTAGCTGTGATTTACTCTCTGGCATGCAGTTTTATTGGCCTGCAGCCCCAGAAGGAGTTAGGAAATGCACTTGTGCGCGTGCGCGCACACACACACACACACACACACACACACACACACAGTGAAAAGCCCCAACTCTACAGAAACTGCTCTAGCCCAGTCAGGGGCTGAATTGTTTGGTTTCCATAGTGACCTGGCAGCACACAGCTGACTGCAGCAGGAATAAACACACACACACACACACACACACACACACACACACTCACAAATCAGTATGAACACGGGCGGACAGACAAAGGAATGGACAGAAGGAGGGAGGGGGTGAGAAATGGGTGAGAGAGAGAGAAGAGGAAAGGTGGGAGGGGAGGATATGAGGGAGGAAACAAGGGGACAGAGAGGAAAGGGGGAGAAGGGAAACAGGAGGAGGGTTAGGGTGAAAAAAGAAAAAGAAACATGGAAAGACAGATACGCAAAGGCAGAGAGAGGGGAGAGAGAGAGAGAGAGAGAGAGAGAGAGAGAGAGAGAGAGAGAGAGAGAGAGACAGAGAGTGTGTGGGAGGGGGTTGCTGAATCAAAACAGAGACATAATGACCAGTAATACTACATCACCTCCGGCTTTGCCTGCATAAAGGACTGTGCGTCGCAGCAGTGATGTTCGACATGTGGTAACACACGTTGTTTGTGACTGCGTACTCTTTACCAAATCACTATCAAACCTTATTGAACCCCTCGAATAATTTAATCCATCAAACGTGCAGAAACATAACACGTAAAGATGGGGAGGAATGTGGTAAAGAAAAATGTATTAACATGTTTCTGAAGCAACTTATTTAGAGAAAATCTGAAACTTTTAGATTACAAGCTGGCCCACTCCGGCCCCTCTCCCTCTCTCCCTCTCTCCCTCCGTCTCTCTTCACATGAAAGTGATAGATCCGCAGCTTTATGACCCCTTTATAGACACAAAGACAGCATTGAGATCAGGAGGGAAACAGAGAGTGAACCAGCCCTCCACTCATCACAGAACCCTTTCTTCAGCTCTGTATTTCCTCTCCTCTTTTTTTTTTTATTCCTTCTCACTCCCTCTTTAACTTGGTTTTCATCCCCCACCTCCCATCCAGCCTTACACTGCTCTACACCAGCCAATCAGATCACTGGACCCTGTTAACCACAAGGCCAACTGGAGCAGTGATTGGCCCGCTGGGTCTGGACCAATGACAAAGCGGGAAAAAGACACCAGCGGAGTTTCGCCCACCCCAGTTGGCTGATTTTGGAGATGTGAACCCTTCAACACCCCATTTGCGTGCACGTACACACACACACACACACACACACACACACACACACACTGCAGTGGTGGGAGCTAATGCCTCTCATACGACAGTCAGTGACATCAATGAGCAACTGCTGCCTGATTACTACCATATGGTTTCACCAGCTCCTCTGTGTGCGTGTGTGCGTCTTCACTATTCCTCAAGGAGCAACATTTCAACACAGCTCCAAGAAGTTAACAACAATGTGGAAATGGGAGCGCTGGGAATCCCCCTGTTACTGCTAAGGCTGCATTTTATGTTTCAAAAACAACATTATACAGCAAATCATTCTCATAGTTCTACGCATCTGTCTGCATCCATTTTTCCTTTCTTTTTCGAGTAAAGCTTTTTCCTTTGCATCAGAACAAAACTAAGTTTTGTTTATTCTGTACCATACTGTTTTTGCAACTTACGATGGGTGAGCAGGCGGTGCATTTGTCAAAGGCCAGACTGGCAGGCAGGACATTGTCAAACCTGGACAGAAAGCCTCGGATCTGTGGGGGAAGGGAACAGAAAAGCACATCAACATTGATAAAAGACAGCATAGTCAAACATAATTTGCATGCATAACAGACAATTTATTCTAAATTATGTGACTACAAATCTTTTCCATGTGAGACAACTCAAACACATGTAAATTAAGGAGAAGAAGAGTTAAAGTTTGGGTTTACTGTGTAGCAAACAGGTGCTGTTTGCACTGCAAGCGATGCTGCTGATGATGTGTTTGTTCTTTATGAGCAACAGTTTGTGAAACAGTAGTGAAGTAGAAAACTGTTCAGGCATTTTGCCCTTGACTTAGTCAGAAGGGTTGCTCAATGAACGTAGGAGCTGAAAATGTGAAAGGATTTTGACTTCCTGTTGCCTTTTGTTTTTTAAGTATGCTGAGAGCTCCCTCTGCTGGAGACAAACAGCATTTTCAGGCAAACATTTCTGCTGAAAGCCTCCTCTCCAATGTATGACTAATTACTTTCGTTATTATTTACACACCCACCACCACCGCCACCCCCCAGCAGCACATGGAAAAACACCACTCATCACAAGTGTCTCTCTTTCATCACTTCCCTCTTCCTCTCATTCCCACATCCTCCTGTTTTTCAGTAAAAGCTCCCCATCATTTTTTTCTGATGACGCAAAACCTCAAATGACTTCCTGACTACAATTATCTGGTGGTGAAACCAACAAACTTACATTTGCAACCAATTACCGTATAATGCACACCCAAGTGAGTGGGGGTGAAGCTTCAGGATTTAAGCCTTTGGCTGTGCTATTTGGGTGAACTAGGAAAAAAAAAAAGAAAAGCTTGCACCTGCCTTACTATTGGCCTCCATCTGAGTTCAACCAGCATTTTTCCTTTTCTCTTTGTGTATTTGGGTGCCAGCTCTATGACATCTGCAGTAACCCGCATTCATATTCTTTCATGAGCTCAATTTTGCACAATCCCAGGCTAAATGATAGCCTCTGGCTAAGGTTAAATAACATTTTCATCTCAGAGAGGGAGGTAGATAATGAGTAAGGTATTATATGGCACAGTTCAGTTGACTGATTTATTGATTAGCTTCATTAATTCTCATTATTTCGCTTTTCTTTTTTGTTTCCATTTCTGTTTCATTTCAGTTAGTTTCCAGAGTGGATTTGCTCGTTTCAGTTTAGTTGTTTAAAAATGTTCCTTTCAGTTTAGTTTTTATTAGTTTCAGTATTAGTTTTAGTTTGATTTTTTACTGTAATGTGGAAAGTGTTTATCAGAATAGGCATTCCAATATAAACCCAACACTTTGTGAAGGCAGTTGATTCCAGTCATGTCGACACCTCAGCTGACAGATTTGACCAAATTGACAAAGATTAAAACTAAAGACATTCTCTGTATATTTTTTATTTTATTTTTAGTTAGTTTTGTAAGTACATAATATTGTTTCGGTTAATTTTCATTTTTTCATAAAGTCTAGTCTCGTCTAGTTTTTATTTCTATTTCAGTTGACTAAAATATTTTTCCACATGTAGTTTTTAGTTTTTTAGTTCAGTTTAAGTTAAGTATAATATAACCTTGGCCACCACAGAAAAGACAAACAACCCAGAAGACAAACAGCAACGACTCTGAAAGAAAAAAATTAAATAAATATAAACATGTAAACAACATCACACTGCATTAGTTAGCTATAAGTTTTCATTAAAAAAAAAAAAAAAAAAAAAAAACCCTGACAGCAGCAGGAACAAAGACCTCCTTAGCTTTTGAAGAACCGGGCTTACTTAATGAACTTTTGCAGTATTTAAAAAAAACTACACAATAATTTTTTTTTTCATAGTGTAAAACAATCTGCAGCTTTGTTCTAGTCCTTGTTTGTATTGTAACATCTAAAGATCTAAAGACCAGCACCAGTCTACCTTATTTATGAGTCTCTTACAGAGCATGTTCATTTGTTACAGATGTTCAGTCTAAGGTTTATTTCACTTTGTTTCATTTTTCTTTATTCCTTTCTTCTTTTGCTTTATATCTTCTTATCTGTGTGCTGTATCTTAAATGACCGTGTTATACAAGCCAATATGAAGAGGAAGAGCATCAGAGGGAAAGTGCACCAAGAGAGCAGAAAGCAGCTCTATGTTCTGAGGTTATATTCAATGTTAACCACCAACATACTTCATTTACCCAGACAAAAAACAATAATGCTACAAACGATAACAAAATAAAGACATGTAGTTTCTGTATGTCACCACAGGTTGTCACTGTGGCCCCACAGAAAGAAAGCCAGCAGCTTCAGATGGCTTGAAAACAGTAGCTTTTTTTCAGAACAGATTATAGATTACTGCAAAAATTTGCATTCCTGGCATAATATATACATTGCATGCACTCACACGCACATTCATACTCTAATACATATTATTCAAATGTTTTTTTTTTTCTCTCTGTCTGTCACTCTTTATCCAATTCCATCCCCTTAATATGTCTCTGATACACACAAATACATAGCCTTCATACAGACAGACATAAAGACAGACACAGACACACCACATTTACATCCCATTTTTCTCTGGATTATTTAGTTGAAATGCAATCAGCAGTAGGAGTGGAAAGCAAACAGCTGAGATTCTCAGAGAGATAGATACTGATGATGATGCAAATGGTGACAGTGAAATGTATAAGTATCTGAGAACAGTGAGTCAGCAAAAAGGCACAGCTTGTATAGCTGCAACCTGTCCCGTCTCCCACCATTTGGCATCGCGCCTGATTGAAGACCATTTCACATATTCAGTCTTCTATAATGCTAATGCTTTTATTTTGATGACCTACAGGTAATCGTATTACCACCCTAAATGACTACTTAACTTTTGAACTGATTTCTGCTATTGCACTGGAAATACTTGTGTACTTTGTCAGATATCAGACCTATTGACCTGGCAAAGGACTGAAAAAAACAAAAACAAAAACAAAAAAAAAAAAAAACATTATTCTATTTGGAAAAACTCAACAGGAGCTGATTTAGCTCTTGATGGACATTCTTCAGTAAGCAGGCAAAACAAAGTCCAAGCAGCGGTCACCACCACATGTTATTAGACAAATAAATTGCTAAATAAATAATAAATTGCTTTATTTGTCTTTTCAATGTAGCACTGAGTTTGTGAATAGTTTCAAAGGGAGGTGTGGTAAAAATTCACAAAACCCCAGCAGAAGTGTGGATACAGTGTACACCTACTCTAGTCACCACACTAAGAGACCTGTGGTTTGACAGCAGGAGTGTATCATTCAAAGAAAGAAACAAAGATATGCCTATAAAAGCACTGCACAAGGGCACACACACACACACACACACACACACACACACACACATATATGACCACAGAAAGGGACAGAAAGGTGTACACAGAATGACATGCACATACATACCACACACATTCTTTACCACCCTAAGAGAACTCTGCTTATTTCTATATCAAACCCATTGGTGTATTGTATGTTATGTATGTGTGTGTGTGTCTTGATAAGTGATCAGTGATCAGTAATTAAATAAGTAATTAAATAGGGATCCAGTGCACAGCCAAACTGTAGAAACAATTAAGTAAGACAACAGAAAGGCTAAAACATCTCTTCATCTCTTCATTTTTTTTTTTTTTTTTTTTTTTTTAGAAAGGTTATGGAAGTTATGTAGAGATTTACAGGAAAATATTTAAACAAGATGACAGGGCATAACACAGGAGAATCCTGGGGAAAAAAGGAGGGTTGACTGTATGTGTGCGTGTGCGTGTGTCTGACCTGATGTGGCACTAGGCCGAGGGAGGTGGGAGGTTCATTCATTCTGTCATCACTGCTGCTGGCCACTGCGTAACCCCTAGGTTGAGGGAGAGAAAGAAAAAGAGAGAGGGAGAGAGAGAGAGAGAGAGAGGGAGAGAGAGAGAGAGAGATAATTTAGTCATCAGTCTGTGAACTCCCACTGTCGTGTCTTCTCTTGTTGTTACCCTCCTCAGACCTTAAAACTGCCTGCTCTGCCACACTCACTGGGGCTTTGTGCCAGCCAAGTGGCATTTTCGTCATGAGCATGTAGTTTTCTTTTTTTTAACTGCCTGCTCAATTTTTACTGGTGCCGCCCACCTGCTAGGACCACGCCAGCAGTGCACAGCACAGAGCAGATTCATGTTTTGTGCTATTTTCGTGGCTTTACCAAGAGATACACAAGAAAAGATCCTTATTCAAAAACATACTGACCGTTTTTGTGAATAATATGTTGGCAAAGTTGATTTTCAACATAAATCTCTCACGCAGGAAAAACTAAGATGCAATTACTTTCTTTTAATCTAATTACATACACGTGGCAGTGTGGTGAGTGATTATGACCCGACAGAGAAGTGTCAGCATGTGCCATGACGCACATCAGCGGGGAGTGGGGACTGCGGAGGCGGCTGAATTCTCTACACATGTTAAGGACTGGGTGGTGGACAGCCCTGCTGCCGTAACCAAACTCTCCCTGCAGTTCCACTTCAGTTTGGCTCTTTGCCTAATAGAAAATGCGTAAGAGAATGTGTCCTTAAAACGTACTGGATTATGTAAATAATGCATCTGATGATGATGATGATGTTCTTGATTCTCTTAAAATAAACTGGAATATGTAAATAATGAATCTAAAACAAAATTTGATACTTGTATTTGATTGTTATTCATGATCTATTCAGCTGTTTGTTTTGTTTTTTTTTTGGACTTTGTTACTTTTTTCATGATTTGTTAAGATGTTTACCTTGATTCTATTGTAATGGCTTAATGTGGATATGTAGTTAATTTGATACATTCTTAACTGTTGTAGTGTTTTAGTGTGAATATGTGATTAATGTGATACACTGTTGAGCCGATTCACCTGTCTGGAACACACTCTGTGGCTCCTGATTGGTTAGCTGCTAAATGTGGATTGCAAACAGGTGTCGGTGAACCTCTACTTTGTGATGCCTTGATGGTCTAGATTCCCATCCTGATGAAGTCAGAGGCCGAAACATGTTGGCGATTCCCACATAATCCAATATATAACTTTTTTAACTACAAGAAAGACGTGTCCGGTTTTCAAAATATTTTTTGTGGCTCTTTGCCTAATATAAATGCACTGGCGACAATCCTCCTAGAACCAAAGCAACACAGTAACCAAATGTACCATCTCCTCCCACTCTTAACTCAATTTAAGATGCCGTACATTGGCTTGTGGTGATTCTGCACATCCCAAACAAGGACATCAGTTTACTCTTGAGAAAAGCTTTTGTGGCAGATCTGCCCTGGACTCACAAAACCGTCAGCGTCCTGCTCTAAAAATCAAGGTAAACAGGTGATTTGATTGGTCGTGATGCCGCCAGCCCTTACTGATAATGTATTCCTCCTAATCCTGCTCTGTTTCCAACTGAGCCTCAGGTGCTCGCACTGGCCACGAAATTACAAAACATCCATTTCCAAGGCCTGTGCACCCACGCCATGTGCCACTGACTCATGAAGATATGCCCAATATATGAGAATGATATGCTTTCCTGTCACAAAACATTGAATCTGGCGATATAAATGATACTTGGGACTAAGATGCTTGCTTAAACATGAAGACGTGGTATTTTCCAAGAGAAAGCATCTGATTTTGTGAATGTCATCGTCTTGTTCACATGTCTGTTTTAAGAGATCGGCTTGGTAACAGTTAGGGGATTGGTCTCTCCACAGAATATCCGAACAAGGACGAAAACATTAAATCTTGCACTGAGTAATACAAAAAGTCTGTCAAATTGCTGCCAACATTAATCCCCAAGCCACAATTTTAAATAGGATAAAGTTTTCCTAAATAAGATTCTGCAAGAAAGCTGGAGTAAGGGCCTTAAAAGGGGGGATGTCAGGGAAGAGAGGTGAAGGGATGGAGGATACAGATAGAGAAACGAGGAAGAAAATGAGGTGAAAGACAAGACTGAGGCAAGACGTGAAGGTATTAGTGAAACAAGAGGGGGGTATGCAAGGATGGAAGGACAGAGAGAGAGGAAGAAAGGAGAAAGTTGAGAATGTTGGGGTGTGTGCTGACTCTCCTCCCCGGCTCTACTTCCTAAGCTTTTTATCCGGGTAAGGCAGAGCAGCTCCATAACGGCTTAATACATCTCTAAACACTCAGACAAAATGGCTGCCTTATCAGGCCCAGTAAGCGACCACTTTAGTTTGCCTTTCCCTGACACACACACAGCTCCACAGAGACATGTACACACACACACAAATACACACTTCACAGACATGAAAGCATCCCCATCAGGCTCCTCCACCTGAAAAGAAACACTTCTGAGAGTCAAAAATACAGAGCGGACACAAACTGCCGAGTGAACTGCACTTGAGAGCTGACTGAATCACAGTGTTAAGGCCTTTGATGCACAAAGGAGAGAAGGACTATGAATGCTAATAGAGCCTCTGCTGCTGACAGAAAAGTTTTTAGAATAAATTCTGGGAGCTGTGCCACAACAAAACTGAGCATGGTCACTACATGTGGTGCAGTAAGAGTGTGGCTCTCAGCCAAAAGCAATTGAAGAGCTTTCTTTCAAAAAAAGATATCAACCTATCTACAATAATTCACGCCTACTCCAACAAAATACCAGTACACCACATTGCACACCACAGATCAAACATATGAGTCATGTAATGACCTCTGCTTTCATAATAATTTTTATGTACATCTTTTATTCTCACATATCTGCACATATCACATAACTGCACAAATTTCAGGTGGTAAAGGTTTTCCAAAATGGAGATGTATTCTTGTTTTGAATCTGAAATCCCCTAATTGTTTGGAAAATTCATGCATAGTATCAAACAGACAAGAGATGAAACTTTTGTTTAACAATGTGACTTCATTTCTACAGCAGTAATTTGTGATGAACTACAACCAGTTTAGGGTTGAGTGGCTCACTTGTGATTATAACCTGGGATCTGCTGCATGGAAAACACTTCTGAGAGTCAAAAATACCACCAGCCTACATAAAGAGAAGGCTGCTCTGCTTACCCCTCACTGTGCTGCAGAATGGATACCATCATCTCGACGGCCAGGGCTCCGGCGATCATGGCCAGGCCTGGTCTGCTGACTGTACACTGCTGGTCCAGAGTCCGATCCCTGGTCGACTAGTCACAACAAAAAACAGCAAGGGAAAATAGCAAAACACTGAGAGTATAAAAGCAGGACTCACATAAAACGTCACAACACAAGGCAGTTTCTTCTGGACAAAGGAAAGAAGAGCCTCAGGCAGAGAAATTACCAATCATCTGAGGAAGGTGAGAGGTATCTTTTTACAATTTGGTCATTTAGCTAATCTAGCTAGTCTAGCCATTCCCAAGTGACTGATGATGAGTGAGCAGTTCGGGGTCCAGTTTCTTGCTAAAAGATTATCACACACTCACTGGCAGTTATATAACACTGTTAGACAGGGGACTTCACAGTAATGGTCTAGTGTTACTTACCAAGAGCACCCGCCCCTTCAAAATTACAAAATCTTAAGGTTTAAGTTTTCCACAAAAAAGTCTTTGCCTTCAATAAAGAAGGAAACCCGTATATGCACATACACACGTACATACAATATGGCTGGAGTCATTTCAGATTCTCAGCCTGTTTCATTTCCTTGCAATTCTAACAGCCGACCAGTGATGTGTCATGTTCTCACAGCTCTTACACTGCAGACACAGCTAACGCAGCTAGACACCTGGCACTGTGTCTGACAATCTATTGTACATTTGTGGCGTATCTTTAACTCGTCTACAACAAAAGCAGCAACACCAGAGCTTAAATCAACAGATACTGTTAACAGGAAAATATGTATCTGTATATTTTCATTGGATGACTTTCAATTTTATTTAGCATTTTGATGCCAAAGTCACATCCATACATAACATTTATCCAAGTCACTGACCTAAAGTCAGTGACAACAGGATGAGGGGCAAATCTCTAATTTGAACTTTACAGCCAACATTAACAATACTCTGTGAGGCACATGGCATTTAAAGAAGAGGACTCAATAGGGCTCAATCTGGCTTTCAACGGCTGATGAGTGGCTGTCACAGACTACTCATATCGAAAGGTCAGACGAGGAGAAAAGGATGGAAAAGACAGAAACAGAGAGAGTGAAACCCAGACACACAACGTGAGGTGTGTGTGTGTGTGTGCGTGTGTGAGAGAGAGAGAGATAGAGAGAGAAAGAGGGCGAAAGCTAAACTAAATCTTCCAACCTCTGTTCCTCTTCATTTACAACACGTTTAAGGTTTCAAAAAGCTATCACTTAGTAGCATAATAGTAGCATTGTAAGTGTAATGTACATAATCACAAATGCATTCTGCCAGACTAAATTTGAGAGCAACTGTTCCTTAAAAATGCCTCCAAGTCTCTTTGCTTGCTTTTTGTTTACTCTGAAATGTTTCGATAATTTTGCAGGCACATTTGTTTTTTGTGAATGCATCATATTCTAAAATGAATGAATATGTGTGTGTGTGTGTGTGTTTTCCTTACATCGCCAGGTGCCACCACATCGTTGCAGAAGTAGCAGCCCAGCTTGTGTCCCGGGATGTTGGAGAACAGAGAGGATCCTGGGACAGAGGGCACTGGGCCGGCAGGAGTGGAGGAGGAAGAGGAAGTAGAGGAACACGAAGGTGAAGAGTCTGCTGCCTCAGAAACATTGTGATTGGCTGGGGGTTTCTTCAGTCCGTGTCTCATCACTACAAAGGTGTCAAAGCCAAGAGCAGCGTTCACCACGAGCTAGGGAGAGTGAGCGACAAAGAGAAAGGAGGAATAAACAAAGAACCAAGAGCTGCAAAAGCACAATTTCATCTGAGCCAAAGCATAGAGTTAAAAAGAGGAACGCACTCTCTGGGAAATAATGATGACAAAAGGTGCACTTTGCCGAGGCGTAATTAAACGCAAATCTTAAATAGCATTAACTTGACAGAGAACATTTTCAAACTCTCTCTAAACAAACAGGGGACATTTGAGCAAATTAAGTTAACAACAAAATGGCTTGTCCGGCAATTAGTAAAAGTACAACACATTAGCCCATTTGCAAAATTAATGTCTCACAGCATTAGAAGGCTCTTTAAAATGTTGATAGCGTTTAGAATTTCAGGGAAGCAATCAAAATAAATTGCTGTGTCATTTTGCTGGGAACTTAAAAAACAGTTTCACTGCAGTAATTGGACAAATTTCCCCTCAGCAAAGCTAGCCATGAAGAAAACATAATCTGCAGTCCCGAAAAACACTCCACTGCATACAGCAAACTATGACTGCTGTCACCGATACCACTGGAGGCTTTAAAAGTTCCTGACAGACTGTTCAATAAACTAACGTCGCCTGGCAACAAATACAATTCAAACCAGTAAACAGAGAATTTGGCCAATATTATCTATCAACAATTTCAATTTCCAGGAACAGTGAGTCAAACAACTCCAATATCACAAGCTCAGAAAAAACAAACAAACAACACTGCACTGCAACAATGATGAGTCTGTTGTATTCATGTAGCAGTCAGATCTGCTGAAGGCTTCAGTCTAGATTTACAGACTACCGCAGTCAAAAGTCCTCTGTTTGTGTATATTGTGTGATTATAATGTAACAAATCAAACAGGTTTGTCATAAAGTTCTTTAAAACGCAAACAAAAGGACTTAACCTCAGTGCTGGATGTAATTTCTGGGCAGGCAACTTGAAAACTGATACTGTGCCAGTTTATGGCATATATGAAAAGCTCAAATCTTGATAGGGCATTCATTTGGAAATATGGTTAAAATTATGTCACAGCTGTCACAATTTTTAACTCACTTGAACATTCATTCACGCTATAGTGTAAACTTTGTTTATCATGGGTTCTGTGCAGGCCTGTGTATCAATACAAAGCAACACAACTTTATTGTCTGAACTGCTCCGAAATTTGTCTTGCATCATTAGAGTGCTACAGTGTCACATTATAGAGAAAAACAAATACTAGAAATAAAAAAAAAAACTAGAAATACACCTTAACACATTATTAAAGCTGCTGACTTCAGGTCCCAGCAAAACTATCAGTCACTATTCACCCTCATACACACTGGATGGTATAAGAACCAAAAAGCCTATGCCAGTGACCTTGTGAAGAACATTTGAGATGGACTATGAGTTTGATGTGCACAAGATGAGCTGGAACACACGGCTGTTCTTTTTTCCAAGCTGTTTGAACTAGTTCTGTACTATAAGGCTATATCACTGCTTGGATGTGATTTTTCATTCTCGCAATGAATCTTAGGCTTGCATTACACGATATCCGTTGCATTAAAAGAAACTTCTAGGATCTTTATCCATCCTCTGTCCTCACATTCTCTTGTTCATGAATTCTGCTTTGGCAGACAGATGCAGCATAAAATGTGCCAGGGAGGACAAAAAAAATGCACAAGCATGTATACTGTTTCAACCTACCTTCCTCTTGCTGGCTGCTATGACTGTGGGCAGCCAGCGGCTCTCCCTGGTATCCATCAGCAAGAAGACGACATCATGTTCAGCAATGAGCCTCTCTAGCTGCTCAACATCCCTCTGGGCCTGAGACAGAGTAGCCTGAGAGAAATTCACTGGGTGGCCTGGCATGGGGATGCTCATATTGTAGCCCTCTGCATTCTACAAGAGCGAGGAAAAGACAGGAAGAGGGGGAGAGAGAGAGATACACATCTTGGTAGCAGGTCTGGCAAAATATCCCATGGTATAATATGTCGTGTTGATATGTGTTGATTTCCTTGCATTGATAACATAAATAATGTTTCTTCCTTAATCAGGTTATCATACATGGTATCATATATGTGCACTAGAGTTCTCATATTCTACGGGTCGGGTCGGGCCTAAAATTTACGTGAATTGGGCGGGTCGGGTCGGGCTTCGGGTTCTGTGGGGGATTTTTTTTTTTTTTTTTTTTAATAAAAAAATAGAATTATGTGTTCTGTTATTGATCATGACGTTTCATTTTTATGTGACTGGTGGAGAGAGTGAGAGACTGGATTGGATTTGGAGGCTAAACTTTCAGTGACAGACAGACAACCAGCTGTGCGAGCGCAGCGCAAACAAGTGAGAGAGAGTTGCAGCAGTATCCCGCTGTGCTGGCAGACTCAGCAGCAGGGCAGGTTTTTGCTATGGGCAGTGCAACTGGGGGCGCACGGGAAAAAAAAAATCTCCAGTTTTCTAGACTACTGTATTGACCCGCACATGCCGCGGCACCATCAGTCGGCATCAGGCGGGTACCGGGCACCGTCCGATACCGCGCCCACCCGTCAGGTCTTCCGGATCTGACAGGTGAGCTGCCTGATGCTGGCCGGTGCCGCGGCGGGCCCGCCTGATACCGACTGATGGTGCCCTGGTGCCGCGGCCGACCGGCTCTGCTAAATAATGGCGCATTTGGCGATTTTTTTTTTTTTTTTTCGGGCTTTATCGGGCTGTCGGGCCTAAAGTTCGGCTAATTAGTCGGGTCGGGTCGGGCCTCGGGCTGGCCCAGTCGTGTCCGGGTCGGGTCGGGTCTTAATTTTCAGGCCCGATGAGAACTCTAATGTGCACTCATGGCAGTATTGAGGGGTGTCCAGACATGAAGATGCAAAAAAAAAAAAAAAAAAAAAAAAAAAAAAAGAGAGAGAAAGCATGGTCAGGGGCATGAAACAATTTTCACTATGAAAGCAGGGCCAGTCTGCATATTTTTAAGCTGGGCACAAAGGCCTTGTTCAGACTGCAGGCCAATCAGTTTCTCAAATCAGATCTTTAAGACAAACTGTTCACACTGTTATGTGCAAATCAGCAGGTCGGATCTGTGCGTCAAGACACCACTAACCTATCTGCAAGGGTTGCTGTGGTAACAATGTACGCGTGCACAAGTATCTACACTGGCATGAAAGCCACCAAAAATTTGCTCAGTTGTTCTGATGCACTTCCATCACTCTTGAATTTGATGTTGTTGTTTTGAGTCATGAACAACAACCTTTGTATTCCTAGTTCAGTGACCAGAGTGTCCAGACACATTTCTGGAAATCCAATTGGAACTGCATTTCAAACCACCTCTAAGTGTGGCTTGCATCCACATTGCAAAATCATATTTCATGTGTTTTTTTTGTTTGTTTGTTTGTTTTTTTGCTGTCCAGCCTTTCTAGAAACAATCTGACCTCAGCTAACATCTCAGTAAAAATGTATGAATGAATATTACAACTTTAGTTTCCACAATTAGCAATCATAAACAAATGGTATACAGTTAGCACTAAAACATTTCATTTCATGTAACGTCCACTGCAGTGGACTGCAGGACCAAGAGTACTGCTCATATTTTACCCTGCCATCAAATTAATTGCAGTTAATTGCATTCACCTGCCATCTCAGATGTAATCTGTCCCTGATTAGAAAAACTGGCAGACCTCTGACTCCTGAGGACCAGTACTAATAACCACTGGTTTAGATCTTCACATGCCGCCTGAGGAAGAATGCCAAGCTTGAAATGCCTTGCAACTTAGTAGCTGTCTTTCCAAGCCTATTTTGGATCCATCCTTTTGCTTTGAAGTGATCATGCCTTATAGCACCAGCGGCAGCATTTTTTGGAACATTTTACAGTTTCCTGCCTGTTCTGTTTCATTAAATCTTCACATAACATGCAGTAAAATACCTTGTATAAAGCACAGTGAAACATGGAATTGTCATTTTTGCATGCTCCTCATGTAAAATAGCTGCACAGGACCTTCACTTTAATCACTATGCCTGACATATGCAGAGATAAGAGAGGTAGAGATGTGGCCTAACTGGAAAGGCTTATTATCGAGCCGGCAGGTTGAAATACTTGGTGGTTACAGATCCAGATCAATAGCAAGGCAGATGAATTAATGATGGCCTGAGACATCCTGACCAAACTGAGGAAAGCGAGGTTTCAAATCAAGTGTAGAGGAGACAAGAAATAAGTGTGAGACAGATTATGTTTACTTTGCTGTGAAAATACCAGTTCATCTGCATTGAGGCTAAACATGGTTGTATAACCAATGTTTTTCTTGGGTTCCAAACTTTGTCCAGACCTTAAAATCTCACCTGGATTTGAAGATTTTGGTCAGTAATTCAGTATGTTATGCCTCAGCAATACAACTGTCAACAAGGCCACCACACTCTACTGGTTAGTAAAGTACCCTGCTGTGGCATTAAGTCAGTTTTTATATGTGCTCCTCTGCACTGATTTCAACCCAGTGGGCCCATGTAGGCATACACAGCCACCTGCAAGATGCACGCTTGAGGTGATAAATATGTAAATTAAGGTTCACCTTCACATTACAATTTACAGTTTTTGTCTTGGACTCCAGTCCATTTGTACTGAGCAAACCCAGGAATGTGCAGCCTGATAGCAAAGGCATCAAATAAGATAGGAATTAATGTCAGGGAAATTAATTACAATGTGCAATGTTTTTGATCGGCCTCTGAATAATTGTATGTTATGTAAATCAATATGGAAACTCTCCACATCCAAGTAATCGAGATGTAGCTCACTATTTGCCATATATGATGAAAGTAGCCTCCGTTCTGCGGTCAGGTAATGTTCAGAGACATTGCAGCCTCACAGAATATATGGTGGCCCGACAGAGTCGATTCTGATTTTAATTTCATGAAATCATACAAGCGAATTGAGTCCAAAAGAGGCCCAAACACAAATTAGGCAATAACCGATATCATTAAGATTAACTAAACCTTTACACACATGCACATGCACACACATCTCTGAACAGCTCCAGTGTGTGGATCTCAATCTATAAAAAGCAACAGACATACACACCCATAGTTTACAAGGTGCAGGGCCAAGAAGCATACAACAAAGAAGAAAAAAGCCCGCACACTGTATTGCTCCATACACACTTTTATTGTGTGACAAACAACATTTCAGTTTGCACTGGATCTTCACCAGTTTCAATTTGTTGTTACATAATAAAGGTGTGTATGGGGCAATACAGTGTGCAGGTTTTATTCTACTTTGTAAGATCTCAATCTATAAAAGACCCAAACTGTACAACATAACACAGTTTGGATCAGGCCTTATATGTAGATATTTCTTCATACAGTAACACCAAATATTTTAACATGAAATGACAGTTCACCTTCAATTACAGCACATGTATTACAGTTTCCTATACTTTCCCATACTTTTTTTGGCAATAGATCGTTCTCACAGAACCTGCCTGCGGGTGTATGGTCTTTTCAGGTTCCCCATCAAGCACAGAACCTGAAAAGACCTGGAAATGACAACTTCTTTATCCAGTATCTCTAAACTTTTCAGATCTGACCAGCTGTTTTATGAAAATCTTTATTGCCAGAAGCTGAGGAAGTTGCAACACACGGGCCAGCTATGTCCACCTGGCACACTTTGAATTGACAAATCAGTGGCAAGAGAGCAGATGTGGTTGCCTAAAGGTTCCTCAGTGGAGTGTGTAAACACATCATGATCACTTCTGGCCCAACCACAAGCTGGATTCAGCTCTCCTGTATAAGTCAAGAGTGAAGCATGAAAGAAGTCCATAAATCACTTACTTCTGCTTTGGCTTTTTTTTTTTTTTTTTTTTTTTTTTTTTTTTTTAAAGTGGTAGGCTACACCAAAGTGGTTAAAGCAGGACCTCTGATGGTGGAATAGCTCATTTTTTTTCTGATTCTTTCCTGCTAAAATGGCATGACTGAAAACAACTGCAGGGTTTGCAGACTGAATAGTGGTGCAAAGGGAAATGTCAAGATTCATTTTTTCAGCAGAAAAGGGCAGAGACAAGGTGTGAGATCTTAACAACAGCATATGCAACTGTTACTGAATCAGCTGAACTTCTGCATGTACTCACATTTGAGGAGTGGGAGCTGTTAAAATGCAAGTCTTAAATTTATATTTTATACTAAGATTGAGTGTTGCAAAGCATGCAGGGGCTGATTTCAGACTGTAAAAATGCTCATCTTCCTTCCATTTCCACAGTGCATATCCACAACCTGCAGCTACGATATGAAACACTATTTCGAGCATGGAAAAATCCTCATCTGCCAAGCTACTGTAAATAGAATTTCATGACAACCTAAAAATGCCACTGTTGATATCATCAACCCGCTCTGACCACACTGTTGACACAATTTAAATGTGAAAAAAAGTTGGTGCCAACATTGCAAGCTATAAATGTCACTTGACGGTCTTTGTCAATAGAGAAAACATCAAATTTGCAAGTGAAATTTTCAACATTGTGTCCTCATGTGAACCAGGGAACCTCATGCTTTTCTGTGGCGCCTTTCAATATCAGCCTGTTGGGTTCACATTTCTCCTCATTCTTTCGGAATTGCACTGAATGCGTCTGTGTCCTTAGGCCCAGAAGAATACAGGCGAGCAGACACAAAAGGACATATAAATACAGAGACAGGCGTGGATGCAGCATATGTAGGGGACAAGCAGGTGGGCGATGACACGGACACCACCCACCATGGCAACACAAGGCCATAGAGGGTCGTGCTGGGTGTTTTTCCCTTTCTATTATTTCCAGGAAAGAGCGAGAGAGAAAAAAAGAAAGAGAAATTTATGTCTTTTTTTCCCTTCCCTTTTCTTCGAGGGGAAAGTGGTTCTGACAGAATTCCTATTTAGGCTATTGCTAGAGATTTGCTTTTGTGATTGTAATGTTGTCATAATATGTTTTGACAATGAAAGACATAAACTATCAAGCCAATAAAGCACTTTCAAATTTAAAAACTGTAAGAAAGAAAGAAAGAGACACAAAGAGAAAGAATACTTTAAGAATTTTGATTAGTTTTTCCAACCTTCACAAAGCTTGATGACAGCGAAAAGTTACAGCTTCTCCGAGGAGAGGGACATGCAGCACACTAAGCTGCACAATATGTGACTGCATGTCACAAACTGAGGGACGCATAATTAAAACGGCATCACTGAATGTGACAAATAATTATCTTGACATTGCCTTATACGTGCAGTTATCTTTATCTAATCCATCAGTTTTGTAAATGTTATGTTTCTTTTTTTAATCTTACTTTAACACTCTCTATATTTTGGCAACATTGCGACTTTACATGCAAGAAATGTAAATGTGACTATGTAATAGAATGAACAGAGTCGTTAATAGCACACACACCCCTAAACATCACCCCTTCATCAGTGCGCTGTGAGTGAACTGATGGAAAGAAAAAGAGAGAGGGGAGAAAGAGGGAGGGAGTGTTGACAGAGAAGAGAGATTGTTTGATAACAAACACATTTAACTTGCAGGTCTGGCAAAATTCCCAAAAGCATTTCATGTTGTTGTTTTGTCTGTGTATGACGGTGGATTTCTTTGTACTGATACACCCACACATATAAAGAAAAGTGGGAGCACTGATTGTTTCATTTGTGACCCTAAAATCCTGGCTCGCGCTGTCTTGTCCAGCCTATTTCCAAGGCCTGACTGAAAGCCTAGTGAGGTCATTGCTTCAAATTGATGCTTCAAACTCACTGAGCTCAAGGCGACTTACATCAGAGCTGCCCCGGTCAGACACTGAGTCAAACTGTGTGATATAACAAGCTTGAGGAGACAGGCTTGCCGGGGACAGGAAAGTTCTGCGCTGCCTGCTCTTAGTCAGTTTTAGTCAGTTTTGTCAAAACTCACAAGTTGCCTAGAAGCCCAGTGGGTGCAAACATTCTCTTACACGGGCTGGGCTCTACTTTTCCTGCAACAGTAATCTCCAACCAAAGCTACAGAAGAGTGTGCTGTTAAGTTCACTGGACTTCAAGGTGATGCATCAGAAGATACAAAACAACTACAAAGCTCTGAATGCTGAACTGCTAAAGGAAATAATAATACCTAATAAATAGGTTAGAGTGTCCATTTTTCTTAAATCCATAAATCTGAGGATTGAGTGATATTGTGGGCAAAAGTCGAGTGAATCATTCTGCTGTGAACCATCTGCATCATCTCCCAGAGCACATACACATGAACACACAATGACTCACACCAAATATGCATTTCAAAATATGTGTTTACTGAAAAAAAATGTGCAAGCGGTTTGGAGGAGCGGTGGGTGCATTCTTTCACGCCACAACACAAGCCTGCTCTGACTGTTTGCTTGCTTAGTAGTCAACTGAAATATTTCCCCCATGAGATGCGGCTCTTTAATTAACAAAATAATGAGCCCACCAGCATTAATATGTAAGAAAGAGGACTGTTCATTTTCTGCATGGTTTGGCCATCATATCTGAGACATAACCAATCAAACAGGAATATAATTATAAGTCTAAAATAAACAAAATTCAGATAATGAAATCTTAAAGTCAATACAGATACAATTTCACAGCTGTTACCCAAAGGTAAAAGAATAACACAAATGCATCTAACCATAATCTTTGTTCTACCAACCTCTTGAATGATATAGAGGAACTGTGTTATGCTTTTCTTTTTTTTTCTTTTTTTTTTTTTTTGGAAAGCCAAAATCAGAGGAGTGATTCTTGAGGCGCTTTCACACTGCAGAAAAGACTCATTTATAAGCAGGTGAGACTGGCGGTGTGAAAGAGTCTACCTGTATGATCTCAACAGGCATGGCTACTCTGGGTTTGATCAGGCTAGAATAACCATTTGCACAAATGCATGATTACAGACTTGTGGGTTAATGGATGACATCATCATGATATGAATTCCTGCATGAGTAGCCAACAGAGGATGTTATTTCCACCCTGAGATGACGACTGTCTTTTACATAGGTTTCATTGAATCTGTTTTAACCTTTTGTATTATTGCTTGGTTTGGAAATCTTTATCTGTCCAATAAGAACAGACATGGAGATCTTGTTAAACTGGCCAGTAAGATCTCAGGGAGGAGTCAGGCTAAGCTTTTACACATATTCAACAGGAAGTCCTAGGACGGCTAATGCAATATTGGACTGTCAAGACTATCCACTCCAGAGGGAGTTTTAGCTTTTGCCCTAAAACCATCGTTTCAGGGCACCTGCTTGTAGGACTAAAAGACTGTGTTTCCTTTATCCTAAGTGCTATTGATATGCTTAGTGGAAAACAGCACTCTTGTTGCATTCTTGCACATTTGCACCAGGAATGAATTTCAGTTTCCTTGCTCTAGCCCTGTGATTTACTGTTTTAATGTTTCCCTTTTATATCCTGCTTTTACATGAATGCTGGCTGCAAAACAATATTTCCCCTAGTGGGACAATAAAGATAGCCTTGAACCTTGAACCTTGCTACATTATGCTCTGAAGAAGACGCAGCACAAAATTATCAGGGCTATCAGGGGCCCGTCGCTCTGGAATGACCTGCCCGATCAGGCACATCTATGTCTTTTTTAAAAAACCCACTATTTCAAATGCGCTTTCACTTAATTCCTTGCTTGCTGTGTGTGGTTACTAATCCATTTTAGTATTTTACTACCTCACTGCATATTCATTTTAATTTATTTGATTTTATGTTCTTTCAATAATTCTTTTACTTTATTGTCATTTTATTAGATCATGCCTTCTACTTTGCAGTGTGATGCACTTTGAAACTATGTTTTGAAAGGTGCTATACAAATAGTTTCTTCTTATTATTATCATCATCATCATCATTATTATTATATTAGTCTTGTGTCTGCACCTGACAAAGGCTATAAGCAAGTCAGTAAACTCCAGTTGAATTTGTCCTTTCTGCAACCATTTCCACCCTGTTTGCATCCTGATCCAACATTTGGGGTGAATGGTTTTCACTATAACTGTGTTACAAGACTACACTTCCACAGTTCCCAATTTCAGCACACACAACTGAAGTGATCACACAACACACATCGCTTCCTCTGTTCACAGAAGTACGTGCACAGCACCTGTGTCTAAATGATGAATGGCTGAACGGAAATTATGTATAGCTAGGGAAAACACAGTGAAAATGATTGGTGGAGAGGAGAATCAACAAAAAGAAGGGGAATATTATCTGTAAAAGCTTTTGACGGCGCTGAAATTTTAGATCCCACATTCCACTCACTTGACCTCTATTGATTTATTTTATTACTCACCACACCAGGAAAGATTTTGGTGAGGCGGTCGACAGCCGCCATGGCTTTGGACTTGCCGCCTCCCAGACAATCTTCAAACTCATAGAGTGGCTGCCGTACCGGATTGGAGTAGGAGATCTTTGCATTGTCTACAAAGGTGATGTGTCTCACTCCCCAACCCTGGAGAACGGAGAACAGACACTGATGAAAGAGGACAAAGGGTTTCCTAAAACAAAATGCACAGATTTTAATCCTGTTATTTTGGGCAGCTCTATCACCATTTGTAAAAGTTTCTTATGTTTTAATCCAGAAAAAAAAAAAAAAAATTCTGAACAATGATGATGACCTGTGTGCAGACTGGAGCAGCTCCACTGACAATGAGAGGGATGCTGAGTTTATATGACTGACCTGCCATCATTCAAAACTAAAGTGCAATGGTATTCCATTTTAATTATCAGAGTAAAGGCATCCATATGCTCTTCCAGATAGAAATACTTCCAACTTATTATTCTAGTTGTTTTCATTAAAAGCCCTCTCTGTCATCTAAACCAAAAACAAAAACTTTGGCCTCATCACAAAAAGGAATAACATGAGAAGTGGGCCATTTTTCATTCCTACATTGAAGAACGTTTGACAGAGTGATATTCATCTTAGAGCAATAGATAACTAGTCAAAAAAAAAAAAAAAAAAAAAAAAAAACAAGCGTGGACACAGGCATGAAACTGAATCCAAAACTTAAACCCTGGGCGTCAGGGGCAAAGATTTGGACAATAAACACACAGAGAGTTAGTAAGTTGTGGCCAAAATTATGATTACGAAATACCTGAAATAGTACATACAATTCATGGGAAAGTCATCAAATTCAAAGCTGCTGTCAACGCTGTCTGAGAGCATTACAATTTGAAGCACAAGAGAGGACAAAGAGACTCTTTACAAGCAAATCACTCCACTGTTCTGCGGCATGGTGTGCAATTTCTGCAACTCATTACACATCTTTCTGAGCAGCTGATGTGATTGTCCATGGTCTTGCTTTGGTTACATACAACTATCACTCAGGACTCATGCAATCAGGAAATGTTTTCGGAGCTTCACATTTAACATTTTCCAAGTTTAAAATAAAATTCCATGACATTCCTTAAACTTTTTGGCCAGGTATCATTTTACATAACTTTTGTTTTAACCTGGAAAACATCACATTAAATTCCCTTTAACTGGTAAATACATTAATTATAAGCCAATAAAGAATTTACATTTAATTAGCATTATATACAGCACTGCAGTTAGAGAACAGCACAACAAACTGACTGACAAGTAACAGCATTATTGATGTTTGTCTCCTAATCACTTCCTTATGTCCACATGATCACAAGTACAATTGAAAATGCCAGTTTGGCGTTCCATCCGCAACGTTCTCAAACCATCTTCCACAAGTCTTCCACTCGCACTGAAGTCTCCAAAAGTCCCATATCGAGCACGTGCAGGCATATGCGTGCTCTGCATGCTCCATTCTAGTCACATGACAATCCTACATCAGTGTTTTCAAAAAGCTCTGTATTCTCCCTCCGCCAGTTCCTACACCTTTTCATGAATCAAATTAAAGCACTTTTCAAGCATTTCCAAGGTGCATTTACAAGCTTTTCTGGCACCTTTTGGCTGTTTATGGCTATTCAAAATGATCACAATACTTCTTCGTCACATTAAATCAGATGTCAACGTGCTTTAAAAAAACAAAATTATGTTTAGTGAGAGCATTATATAAAAGGGAGACAAATTGAAAAGGAAGCATAACAAAGTTTCAAGTGTCAAAATATGTAACAGGCCCAGACATTTTCTATGAAAGTGCATTTGCAATTTCAAGCAGTTTCAAGGAATTTATTCAAAATCCAAGCACTTTTCAAATCTTCAAACTACCACATTCAAATTCAAGCTTTTTCAAGAATTTCCGGCATCCATAGGAACCCTGCACACAGCAACACCAGAGAGGTGATTTCAAATTTAAACACTTTTCTACCTATTTTCACAGGTAGAAAACACTGGCTTAGTGTGGACAGAAGACAAAAACAGAATAAAAAAGCAGGGCTCTCAAACAGAAGCCACAATCCCATTTAAAGTCACAGGTCATTGATATTTTCATTACTCTGAAAGTAGTGAAGCAGAGGTTGTGAGCCAGACAGGCTTCAGCCCAGCTAAACTCTGGTGGTGAGGGAAATAATTATGATCTTATTGCTTTATCCATCCAGACATCTATCCTCCCCTTACCATCAGAGTCCTGGCTACATTGCAGCCCAGTGTCCCGGCACCCAGCAGCAGACACTTGGTGTTGACCACCTTGTCCAGGTCCAGGGAGGGAACCAGCCTCCACCTCATTAGCTTCAGATTCAGGTCCACTGATGACTCTGCAAGCCTGGAGAGAGCCAGCAAAAAGTCTGCTAGTGTCACTCAAATTCAAGGGAACTGGAAAAAAAGCCCCGTACATTCATACTGTGATGCGCTCAGGAGTCTGCCATTTACCAGGAAGATTGGTGCAGCTATTATCACTTTTGTACAGATAATGTGGCCATATGAAAAGATGTCTGACAGACTGCAAAACATCAGGGTCCACAGATAGCCTCAGGATTTTTTTTTTTTTTTTATTATTATTATTTTTATTTGCTAAACCACTGTGATGCAAGTTGAAAATATGTAACCTAAAAAATTTCCGGATAAAACACAAAAAAATAAATTAGAAATAACTTTGGCAACCTTTATGAAAAAGACATGTTTTCAGCTGAATGGATGATGCTCTTTAGAACATTAATCTTTGGAAATCATTGTGAAAACAAATATTGCTCATGTGAACTGAATATTGGCAATGATCTAGGTTACACTCCTAGTCAGCCTTGTGCAGTGCATATAGTTGTTGAAATAATCCATGAATGGTTGCCACACCTTATAGGATATTTTAGTACAGCCTTGAGAGGAGTACCTCAGTTTCTCCTACTTTAAATGGGCCATTACTTCCTCAAGCCAGCGCTGATGTGTTGGAGCCTTAGCTCTCTTCCAACTGACAGTTGGTGTAATCCCTTCAGGTGTAGTACCAAATATTGCCATTATTTAGTTAGGGCTAATCTTTTTCTTACAAACATAAGAAATGGTGTCAAAGATGGGTAACCAGAAAGAGCTTAGCCTCAAGCACGACCAAAACATGTGACTGTGGGTGGCCTCGGTCTGGTGACATCTTTCACAGCTTGGGTCAGTATTTGGATAGAGCTTAGCTAGTCTGCTCTGGCAAAGATGTATTCTGTGGAATATTTTGAACTGAATCAGACCATGTCTGATACAAATAGAGGATGCATTCACCCTACTCATTGCCAGTTGCCAGGTCACATCTGGTATCTGCAGGTTAAGATCCTCCTCCCATTTAGCCTTTATATGGTGAAGGGAGGGAGAGGCTACAGTTTGGACTGTGTCATATACGAATGAGACAAAGCCGTTTGTTTGTGGATCCCTGTTAACACAATCGTCAACCCAATCTTCTTCTATGGGAGTTAAGGGAGGTGAGAAGCGTGTCTTGATGAAGTTTCGAACCTGCAGATACCTGAAAAAATGACTATTTGGAATACTGTGATGCACCTTTAAATGTTCAAATGAAATGAAAGCACCATCTTTAAAGAGGTCCCTAACACATGTGAAGCCTTTACCTTTCCACAGCTTAAATGCTGGATCAATGAGAGAGGGAGAGAAGTAGTGGTTGGCTAGAATAGGACTTGACAAAAGCGGTTTCTTGTGTTTAAAATGGACTCTAAATTGTGACCAAATTCTGAGGGAGCCCCCAATTACTGGATTATTTGTGTGATGCCGCTTAATAATTGGCACTGGTGCACATGCCAGGGCAGCCAATGAGTTGGGCGAGCTAGAATGATGCTCCATAAGCAAGCACACTGGCGCCTCAAGTCCGGGGATGTCAGATATCCAATATGAGAGGGCGTGAAGGTTAGCTGCCCAGTAATAATGCATCAGGTTTGGTAACGCTAAACCTCCGTTCTCTCTCGGCCTCTAAAGAAATGCCCTCCTAATCCGTGGTACGGTTCTGTTCCATATAAAGGTAGATATATGTTTATTCACTTCATTAAAAAATAATTTAGGAATGAATATGGGGATTGTCTGGAAGAGAAATAAAAATCGCGGCATTATGGCCATTTTAATGGAGTTAATTCTTCCTAGTCAGCCTCTATAAGCCTGTATAAATTATGCGCAAACAATAATCTTTTCTAAGAAGGTACATAGAAATATAATCCCACCACAGCCAGATAACACCAAAGTAAAATTGATTTTGAGTTCATGACATGAAGGACATTAAAACCCAATAAGTGAATAGATGGAAATCTCTGCAGGATTTTGATATTAGGGTCGTTCTGATGAAAGAAAATGTAGGAATTTTCAGATAGTGTGTTTTGTGCTGTGATTTATTAATGACGAAAGTTCACCAGGTCTAATAATTATCTTGTATCATGACTCATTTTTGAGGACCGAATTATCCATAACATTTGCTTCAGCTGATGCACAACATGTTTACTCAGGGTATAAGGGCAGCTAACACAGCCAGGCTCAGCACTGCAGTACTTGACCTGAAATTCATATCCCAAATTTTGAAGAATGTAGTCCAGCTTGTAGCACAGTTTAATAATTAGCTTTATTTTCTTTTATAATTAAAGTTTTTATTTGCAAACTGTGGTACATAGCTCATGGCACATTATAATGAAAAAATGTATTATATTTATATTCTGAAATCTGGCTTGAATCTGAACACACTTCTGAATTTGAAAACATTTTTAATGTATCTAGGTTTAACATAACTCTTGGGAATTACCTTTTAGGGTCCATGCATTCACTGAGGTTAACCATCCTGGGTCCCATTGCCCCCTTAGGGTTTTTCTCCCAGCCCACACTCTTAGGACACACTGGGGAAAAAGGCACATTAATAATTTAAAAGAAGATGTTGAAGGCAGCAGAAATGATACTTTGCCTTTCTTGTATCATAGGCATGACATAAAATAGGCCATACTGACCTTGTCTTGATATGAGAGCAAAATCAAATACTTCAATATCAAGGTGCTTGGTCAGTCTAATAAATTCAGAAAATTGCATTCCTTCACTGTAATGCAGCCTTTAAAACCAAGAAAAGACATTGCTTACACCATATCACGATATTCCTGTATCTAAATCCCAGTCTCATACCACATTATCAATATAATATCCATATGTCGCCCAAAACTACTTTAATTTTTTTCCCTCCAATTGCTATAATAAGATGCCACCATCTATTTTCCATTTTTTCATTAAAAATCTTTCATCTTCCCAGATGTATTAAACCCATAGGTCAGGCCAACAATCAGGTGACATACCTTTCCCTCTCCTTTCATCATCAAGGCTCTTTCATGTCTGAGCAGTCACATGTTAACCTGTGATGGTGCTTAACCTGGTTCAGTCAGACAGCAGGGCCAAGGTGGACTGATTCATTTCATCCAAAGTAATACCAAAAAACACAATAGATGAATAGAGTTTTGTTAAACAAACACCCTCCTCTGTGAATTAATTAAAACCAGACTGTGCTATTGAGGGAAAACAAGGTAAAGCAAGATACCTCGTCTGAACTCGACAAAAACCTTCACAGATCACAGAGCTTCCTGTGGGAGGCCTCTCCCGCCCCCTCCCAACCTCGTCTGCTATTACCATTTAAATTGCCTTCATCCTCTATTCTAACAGATAAAGGAATAAAAGAGAAGCTTTGCCAGTTCTGCGTGGCTTGGGAGGGAGCAGACTGGCTCAATGGAAGGTGAGCCACAACTAAGAGCTCACACAAACCAATAACTGTGCCCATTCACATCAATTACATTTTATACAAAACAGATTCACACCTGTGCTCACACATGACAAACAAGACAAACAAGGACAAAAGCCTGTATGTATGCGTGAGTATGCACATACCGACACACACATATACATACAGACAGACGTGCTTTAAAATACACAGATGCAATGCACACATCCACACACAAACACTCAAAGACAAAGCATTTGCACGCATAATGGAATGTGCACACACATGTGGACACATGCGAAAACACACACACACACACGCACACACAACAAGAAACTACCTGAGTTGAGGGGAAGTTCAGGTAGTTTGACCTGGAAGATGAGACTGTGCTGAATGGAGCGGCTGCCCTGGAGCGTTCTGTCCCTGAAGCAGAGCACATCCACTGTGTCCAGCTTTGAACCCCTGAGACACACACACACACACACACACACACTTAGTTGCAAAAGCCACTCTCAAAAACAATGTGCATGTAAATAGAGCTGTGTAAAAAAAAATAAATAAATAAAAATCAATGCACGAGTAGCGCAGTATTATTTCTCAGCATCCTATATCACTTCTCTAGCCTCTTTTGCCTCTTTTACTGACATGTATTATTCATGCACTTACTTTTAATTGTATCACCTACATTTCAGTGCAATGTGTTATTTCTGTTTTAATTACCATAAGTGGAATGGGAATTGTGGGAATGGTTTTGAGTCAATTATTCACACTATTTATTGTACAGTGCTTTGTATATTTTATTAGTCTTCCCAGGTGTTGTGCAGTAGGTTGCATTTTAAGGTCCAGTTGTACATTTTCAGTCATTCTGTACAGTTTTGCCCTGATACGTCTAATCAGAAAGCAGTCTGCGCTCAAGATTCAACAGGTGCAGCTCAGATCATCAGAAACTTAAGAATGAGGCTCTCACACTTGGGAAGGATGGAAAGTTTGTTTTATCTTGTACAAACAATATAAATACATGGCTAAATACAAAAAAAAAAGTGCTCAGCTGTATCTGAAGATAAAGGAACTGGAACATCCTTCCAGAGTGAGAGAGTCTCATTCTTCAGTTCCCAACATACTATGATACAAATAATATTGTGACCCATGGATAGTGATTAGTGCTTACCCAGCCCTACATGTAAAGCGCAAACACACCATACAGAGACTGCAGAATACAATACACAATACAAAATAAGCAAGCATAACAGGTAACACAATCTCACATAACACAGGGAGATATTCAACCTAACATGGAACATGCTCTCTCTCTGTCTCTGCCTCTCACTGTCTCTTTCTCTCATGCACACACCAATATGACAAACAACACAAACAAATGAATACTTGTTACAGTTAGCAACGTAATAAACACACTTTCGCATCGCAACATTTCCCCTTATATGGCACTCAATGACGAAGGTCAGCTTATACTGTCAAACCCAGTGACACAACTGAATAAGCGAGACATCACGACTGCATTGTTATCCTAGCTTCCTTCATCTGAGCCAGTATCAACAGTTTATATTTAAAACTCAGTGAAAGTGTAGTCATGCACAAGATTGATGAGGTTTGTATTGCATAAAAAAAAAAAAAAACGCCTGTGACCACAGGGTATGCAGCTGATAAGCCAACACACCGATGTTACATGCAGGACTCTATTGCTACAAAGATTAGTCTCAATGGGACTATACTGTTTCAATAAAAAAATAAACAATGACGAAATGAAAATATTTTGGAAGTAAATGACAAGTGCCAGGAAAAACTAGACTCTCTAGGGAAAAGTGGGGCAAAAAAACTACTGATAGTGTGCCTAAAAGTGTATACTTCCACACTGACTGTTTCTACCAAACATCCATACAGCAAGAAGAGACACAGCACACGCTGTAGCAACAGTTCTTATATAATGTTCAGATGATTCAGATGATTCGTGGTGTAATGATCTACGGTATTTTTCAGAATTTATGTGTTGTTGAAATGCAACTACTGCATTCACACATTAAATTATATTTATTCATACATGAGTAACATTGCCTCATATTCTAAATAAAATTTTTGCACAACATTTGATGCCTAAAAATTAAAGGTAACTATTTTTGCTGATATTAAATAAGGGACAATGATATCTGTATATTAGCTGGTATATCAAAGTACAAAAAAAGCCTAAAATGTGAATGCCAGTATTTATTATACTCTGTAACAATATGGATCAAGGCAAGACACAATCTCTAATCTAATTCAGTGTAATCACATTGTATTTACTCATCTAATGATGCATGAATGATGTATGATCTACCTCATAAATAAAATCTGCACTTTGAAATCCTCATCAAGACTAAATACAAGGACGTCAACATGGCAAATCTGTCCATGTCTGCTCTAAGAAAACTACCAGGAAGTTTAGGATAAATTTAGTTCTACAATAGTTTAACAATAGATGTACTAGAAGTGCACTCCAGGGAAACATCCACTATCCTGCATTGCAGTGACATGAGGCATTTGATAACGAAATACTGGACACGACAGAGGTACAATTTTAGCCATTATAAAAATCCCTGCCATGTATCATCAAGGTGTCAACAGCGTTAATTTCACAAGAATTTGAAATTAACGTTTAAAGACGTTTTACAATTAAAAAAAAAAAAGCTGTGTGGAAAAATGTGTGTACATGTACTGTTCACGGGATTAACACGTCGCTACGTGGGAGGATGACTAAATAGTAATGTTAACAGCACCCACAGGGCAGCGGTGCCTGAGTGGGACCTGCAGGGCAAAACATTGAGGGGTGTGTGTGCTTGCACGCACATCCAGGAAGATGACACATGTTTTCAATCTTTGTGTAAATATTTGAATACACTCCGACAAGGATCCTTTGACTAAACTGCTCTGTAATAAATGTGAAGTTTGCACCAGTTCCTGCATGGTGTGTGGAAGCCCTTTTTTTCCTTTGCAATATTTCAGTAAAATGTATTCTTCCTGTAAAATTCTGCCTTGTGTCACAGTGTCTTTTTTGTTTTAGCTTTATAGTATAACCAGTGCCAAAGGCCACATCCAAAGTTTATGTTAAAGGTTTTGCTTCCATTAGTCTACATTTTATCTCTGGTACTTTGAGGTACAGGGTTCATGTAATGTAGGCCAGAATACACTGGAGCGTATCTTTATACCATTAGCATGTACATGTACATGTACATGTACTTGGAGCCATTTAGATAGGTTTAACATATGGGGCTCTAGTTTCCCGGCGCAGCGCGGGGTGGCGCAGTGAGGCGAACCCGACGCAGCGCGGGGTGGCGCAGTGAGGCGAACCCCGCGCAGAGCTAGTTTCGACTGGCGAAACGACAGAGGCGGAGAGTGTCCAAGTTTCGCAGGCGGAGGTTCGCCGAGATGGGAGTGGCGGCGCAGCGGGGGGAGGTGCCGACAGATTCGGCTTGGCGCAGTGACAGTTTAGTGCCAAAAGGCTTCGCCGAGGTGCGCCAAAAGCTCGCCATCTGAAACCACGTCTACTTTCAGCGCAAGGCGGAGCGGGGTTGGCGCAGTGGAAGTTTGGCTGGCTGGCGCACATCACCAAAACCTCACAATCAGCACAAACGGTGCCAATCTCCTTTGATCTGACATCAGCTGTGACGGGACAGTTGATATGGAGATATATGTATGTGCTGATTGTGATCGTAGCATTGAATAGTGTTTTTTTCGGTATTTATTGCATCGTTCATGTGTCTGACATTACGGAAGCCTGCCTGTGAGGTTTTGGTGACGTGTCTGCACTGCTCGCCGGTCTCCGCTCCGCGCCTGTCTCCTGAGCTCCGCTCCACCTGCGGCAACAGACCTCCTTGTCAGCTGTGTAAACTTTCATTACGCCTTCACGCAGCGCATTTTAAAGGCAAGGACAGGGGCTCATTTGATTGGTTACATGTGAATTGGCTGTGTCAAACCCACTCCATGCCTTCTCTCCTCCCCTCCGCCGGTAGGAGGGACGGCGGAGTGCTTGCGCCACCGAGAACGGCGTGCCAAACTTGGAAAATCCGCCTGGCCACACCCAGTTGGCGAAGCGCATCTGCGCTACGCCCCCGCCTCGCCTGGTCTGCGAAACTAGAGCCCATGGTTTTGATTACAACGCTAAAGAGCAGACACAGCCACTGAAGGATATGACACTGAATCACGTTAAATCCTTAACCTCAACCATAATGCACAACACTAAAGTGATCATCACCTAATTTAAATTGAACAGTTTTAGACATTCAGCTGATACTCTTACCAAGAACAACATAAAAAACAGCTAAATAAGCTTGAAATTCCTACACAAAATTGGAAGCAGTTAACTACAAGGATAATGAGAGCCAGGACCATGGTGCCCTGGTAATATTCCTGTGAATATTACCAGGGAAAGAAACGCTAAATAAATAAGAGCTAAAGAAAGAGAGAACAGAGTTTCATTTAATCCTAATTCTAACCTTTGTTTTAACCTAACCCCTAATATAGTGCCTTTTCAAACCAAACACATCTCAATACACAAGAAAACCCAGTGGCCCAGATTCATATAACTTAGCGGTAAAGGCATGGCGCCAAGCTAAACCTCTGGCACAATAGTCAGAGTCAGTTAATGTGGCCTTAGCTAGACATGCTAATGAGGTGCTCCACATGTAACAACTGCACGGACTACACCTCTTTCTACTCTTGTCATGACAAGTAAAGTGGACATGAGCTAGAGGCAGAAGAAAACTAAAATTCTCAGCTTCTAAGTTTGGGATTTTAAAGGAATACCCCAACGGAAATACAATGTAAATACAATGTCAGCATCAAGGTGTATTCCTTTCGGAGAAGTAGTGCTGTCTCAGAATCCTAAATTATTTTTCTGTTCTCCTCTTCTGTTTCACCTATAGGCAAGATCATTTTTTTCTGTAGTACATTTTCATACACTTAAATACAGGAGATAAACAGATATAAAAGCAAAAGAGTGTAAATGACAGGAAAGATATCAATCAATAAATGCATTTCCATAAATAATGAAAGAGCGCTCGTTACCACTAAGCAAATCATCTTCTGTCTCATGTACTTCCACAACTACAGTCACAATGTTTGCCATTCAACTGAGAGGGCATTTATGCCTATTAATAATTTAAGTACACTATATGGACAAAAGTATTTGGACACACCTGTTAATCACTGAATTTAGGGGAATGGCTCGTTCTAAAGAGCTTACTGAGTTCCACTGTGGTACTGTAATAGTAATGTAATAGATGCCACCATTGCAACAAGTCAGTCTGTAAAATTTCTTCCCTTCTAGATATTCCATGATCAACTATAAGTGGTATTATTGAAAAGTGGAAGCGTTTAGGAACCACAGAAACTATGTAAAGTTACAGAGCGGGGTCGCCGAGCGCTGAGGCACATAGTGAGTAAGAGTGGTCAGCGCTCTGCTGACTTAGTAGCTGCAGAGCTCCAAACCTCCTCTGGCATTGACATCAGCACAAAAACTGTGCACCGGGAGCTTCATGGCATGGGTTTCCACAGCCGCATACAAGCCTTACATCACCAAGGACAACGCCAAGCATCGGATGAAATGGTGTAAAGCACGCCGCCACTGGACTCTGGAGCGGTGGAAACGTGTTCCGTGGATTGACCAATCACACTTCTCTATCTGGCAGTCTGATGGACGAGTCTGGGTTTGGTGAAGGCCAGGAGAACGTTCCCTATCTGACTGCACTGTGCAAACTGTAAAGTTTGGTGGAGGAGGGATAATACCATGGGCTTGTTTTTCTGGGGTTGGTCTCAGCCTCTTAGTTCCAGTGAAAGGAAATCTTAACACTTCAGCTTACCAAGACTTTATGGACAATTGTATGCTTCTAACTTTGTGGGAACAGTTAGTGCCCCATCCAACCCTATCCAACACCTTTGGGATCAACTAGAATAGAGATTGTGAGCCAGGCCCTCTTGTCCAACATCAGTGTCTGACCTCACAAATGCTCTTCTGCATGAATGGGCAAAAATTCCCACAGACACACTCCAAATTCTTCAATAAGAGTGGAAGCTGTTACAATTGCAAAGTGGGGGACCAACACCATATTAATGCCTATGGATTTATAATAATAATAATAATAATAAAACTTTATTTGTATAGCACCTTTCATACAAGAATTGCAGCTCAAAGTGCTTCAAAATAAAAAGAACATCTGAAAACACATTAAATAAAACATTAAAAAGAATAAAATACAGCACAGGGTGGAATTAAAAAGAAAAAGCTAAAAATTTAAATAAAATTTGAAATAAAACAAAAGATGCAAATGAAACAATAAAAGACAACAGTGTGGAGTAAAATAGGAGCTAGTTAAAGGCTAAAGTGAAAAGGTGGGTCTTTAATCTTCTTTTAAAGATGTCTAGTGAGCTGGCTTCCCTGATGTCTAAAGGTAGTGTGTTCCAAAGCTTAGGGGCGTAAGTAATAAAGGCGGCATCCCCCCAATTTAGAATGAGATGCCATGAAAGCTCCTGTAGGTGTAATATGTAGGTGGTCCAATACTTTTGTCCATATAGAGTATCTCATTTGTTAGCTTGCCACACATACAAACACAGGCATAAACTGTAGTCAGTCTTTAGAGAAAAGGAAGGTTTTCTGTGTCCCTTTCAAAGAACTAAGTGTTGAGGGATACCTTGGACCATCTGGCAGGCTGCTCCAACAACTGCAGCTGTAGCTGTTACAGGCAGCTTGACAACATCCTTGAAAAACTAAAAGACCCATGGTCTGAGAGACCTAGTTGGCTCACTTTCTGTAATCATATTTGGTAAACAAGTATTGTGAAGCCAGGTCATGTAAGGGTTTACAGACTAGCAGCATAATTTTAAAGTAAACTCTACTGTTCACTGTAAGCCGGTGCAGCTATGTAAGAGCAAGTGTATGAGCATGTCAAGTTTTTGTCCTTGCTAAAATTGCAGAGGGCAAAAGCAACCATTACTATAGTTAATCTACCACATAACATGGACATTCACAAGGTTTTTCAAATCCTAACAGAAAACGTTGAACTTATACATTTTTTTGAAGCTACTTAAGTGATACTGTTAATATGATCTTGGAAGTTCAGATAAGCATCCACAATCACATACAGTAGGGGTGGAACCAGTGCCAGCTCTACCTATGTTGCCAGCTCTACCTATGTAGGCAAAATTACTCCCTTGTGCTCTTCCATGCCTAAAACCCTTACAATATGTTGCATATCACAGAATCACCTGTATCGTAATACCATCATCATCATGGGTAAAATATTGTGATAATATCATATCGTAATTTATTAAGCGATTCCCACCCTTACAATCACACCAAGGTTTCAGATCTGCTCACTGCACATCAGAGACAGGGAATCCAGTGGATTTCTTGTCTTTGCAGCCTTGAATCTAAATACTGCTAACAAACATCCATAGGAAAAGTGTGGACCTACGAAATACACTGTGGAGAATTTATGCATCTGTTCCTACTGCAAACATACAGTCAATATATCCTTTTACAGAAAGTGAATACACAGACACACACACACACACACACACACACACACACACACAGTTTACCATCGGTGAGCTAGCAGCACCAGTAGATTTCTCAGAGGCCAGCCCGGATGTTGAGACAGAGTGCATGGATCATACACGCCCACAGTGACCTGGAAAACCAAACAACATATTTACAATACCAAAGTGTGTGTGTGTGTACATTTAATGTCTGTAAAAGGATATAACTATTGCCTCATAAAACCAAAGGCAGTGCTGAGTTAATGTAAGCACATTAAGCAGCTTATGGTAGGTCAGTCTTGAGCTGTAGATTTTCAGAGAAGGTTAAAAACCCACCTATTCAGGGAACAACTGCTCACCTAATGGACTGTGCAAAAAAAAAAAAAAAAAAATCTGCCTTTATGCTTTCCTCCTTCCTTAAAGCACTTTATGCAGTCTATATATTCCCTCTTTGCACTGCCTTGTAGCACTGCCAACTATGGACCAGAACCAGAGCTTTCTGGCACTTGATGTTGTTCTCTCCTGAATTGATCTTTGCTTGCTCGTGTATAAAAATCTCATATGTAAGTCACGTTGAATGAAAGCGTCTGCCAAATGTGTGAGATGAATTATATCTATTAGTAATGCGCAGACTTTATCTGACGCCATCTGAATCCATGTGCATGCATAAATCATCTACCTGCCACCCACTCGAATTAATTATTTTCTCAGATTTGGAGACCTGCAACCGCATGGAGATTTCACTCTACCTCTACGTGTGCCTGTTGGCTGTGTGGCTTTCTAAATTATGCAGCGCAAGTTTTCCAGGTGATTTCTTTACTGTGTTGTATTGATGTATGAGTGTTTTCTTTACAATTTACCTTAAAGATTAGAGGGGCTGCTTTCAATAATGTCACTGCTGCAACTATTGTAGGCAAAACTAAAAACTCTAGCTATAAACTTGACAGGACAGAGGAAACTCTCCAGGGGAAACAGAATTTAACTTTTAGTTTCTGAAATATTTTTTTAGACAGCTGATGGAGCTCAGGATTTATCAGGAGGATGGCTGCTTCACTTCAAACTATTTATCTGTATGAACCTGGACTGTGTGTGTGACCTTTTGGATGTGCAGAGGAACACAGAATATTAATCAACATTAGATCCTGACCGTTTCTGTTGGTGTGTTCGGAGATTTAAATAATCAATGAACTTACACCGCTGTGGCTCCTGTGTAAATCACTGCAAGTATTTAATAAAGTCAAATAATAATTTTTTCACCCACCCACATTTGCTGTTAATTGTAATATTATTTTTTACGCCCAATAAGCCAATTATCCGAAGTGCTCATGAATATAACTGGAATCTGTGCACCACTAACATCTATGATGGTAAAATTTCTGAAAAAATGTTCCAAATTACAGTTTTATATATATATATATATATATATATATATATATATATATATATATATATATATATATATATATATATATGTATATATATATATATATATATATATTTTTTTTTTTTTTTTTTTTCATTTTTGCTCATTTGTAAGTTTGATTCTTTGTATCTTAGCTTTCATCAGAGGTTTTGAACATATTAATAGAACTATGTCCACAGAACTATGTCAGAAATCAATAATGTCAAATACACAGAACAAACTGAAGTAGCACCTTCTTGGTATCGGTGAAGAATGAGTCCCAGTCGCCTAGGAGAGCCATCTGAACACTGTCGTCTGTGTACTTCATCAAAAAGTAAGGAACCGCTGTGGTTCCCCTGCTGACACACAGCCCATCATAGGCCTCCTGCAAGGCTGTGATCTGGGACAGCGAGAGATGGGAGGCAGAAATGTTGAGTACAATAACCCTTCTATGACTCGCATATCTACAGACCATTAAAAGAACAATCAACTCAAACAAATGTAACATGATGATAGTTAAGAATACATGATGCTTGCTGTTTCATTATATCTGCACTCATAAAACAATACACTGCAGATATAACTTCCTTGGAGTATCATGCTCTATAGATGTAGTAGTTACATAAAAATAAAATCAGCTTGGTGTGTTACATGCATGACGAATCCAAGAGAAAATGTACATATGTCCTGATTACTATACCCCTTTACAATATATATAACATTTTTTGTACTATCTGACTCTACACTTAGCAATGAGGACATTATAAAGCCAGAATACACTCAAAAGACTCTGACTGAGCCTTTAAGCTGGATGACAGTAGCAAAGTGGGAAATGACCATGGCAGTTGACACACATAATTGTGCAACACTAAACTACATTGCAATAATTGTTGTGCAATCACTCCAGATACCCATACTCTGACAGATGCTTTCCAGTCCCACAGCGCCTAGCTGGTGTGTAGCATCAAGTTTTGCTGTAGCTGAAGTTACTACAGTCCTCACAAAAACATCAGGCAAGCATCACTCAGTAAGAAGTGAGACAGAGCTGTGTGTGACTGACTGATAAACTGACTGAAATTAATATATTTGATTTTGGGGTAACCACAGTTATAAAGTTCCAAACTTTACTGGTAGCAGTGTAAAAGAAAAGAAGTCAAGATTTGAAGTCAAGAGGCAGATGCTGACAGAGCAGAGACCTACAGCCTGAATGAAAACAGCACACCCATAACTAAAAGGCTCATGCGTGGGTTAGGCACAGGAGTCCCTTGTGTCAGCGGTTAAAGAGCCTTCATTTTTCCAAAATTACTTGCGACAAGGATTAAAAAACAACCGCTTTTGTTTAGCAACCAACTTCCTGATTTAAGCCAGGGTAAACTGCTGCATTAAATTTAAATTTATCACAATAAGACAGGTCTGTAATCAAGTTGATAAGGTAGTTGATTACACATCTTTGTTATGAATATTTTATGAAATTTGATTTAATTACACACCATTTAATGTATTATGCAACAGCATGTCTTTTGACTTGCAGTTTTTAAGTTGGTGACCTCTTCTGTTATTGTTTTCAAGGGCAGTGCCTCCACAGTGAGACACACCTCCTATCCAGTGTATAAATGGTTCAGCTGAGGCACTTTTTTCCATTTTGGCCCTTTTGGAGACTTGTAGAGGCCATGTCTCTCTTTTGTCTTCAAGAGCACCCCAGTGTAATTAGCAAAATATTAAATTAATAAAAAAAAAAAAAACAAACACAACACAGCCTCTGAACACATCACTACTTGTCTCAACTTTGGGTTTGCAACTTTTGTTTCCCCTTAGGAGTAAGCTATAGGAAAACCTACATGAGAATGGGAATAATATTCAAATTTATAAGCCAGCATAGGTCAGCGGGATCATGATGGAATGAATGCCAAGGGTATTTTCTTTGAGCAACATCAATTGTTCATTCAATGTTAAATCATAACTAAAAAGGACGATGAACATCAACATCAGTGTATGCCCGAGAACCTCCAAGTGAACATTCCTGTTGATTCAATTTGAAACTGTCCAAACTGTCCAAATATGTATAACATAATATAGAATTATGTTAACTATTTTATTTTTAACGGTATACTACTATTCTAACAGCCTACCTGTTTGGCTGAAAAAACCTTCTCTAGTCCAGAAGGCTGTTGGAGAATCTTTATCCCCTCTGAGAAACAGAGGGCAGGGAAGCAGAACCAGTAGTAGAAATGGTACTTCTTCAAATCCTAAAGAAAGAAAGAAAGAAAGAAAGAAAGAAAGTCAGTCACACAAAATGTCACCAACATATGAATTTTAGGTCAGGTTACTTGATAGAAAACACTGTTCATACGCACTGCAAATGTCAGCAGAATGAATTTGCAGAGGATGGACGGGTCCTTCAGTGCAGCCCCAGACTGTATGGCATCCCATATCTATAAAAAACAACAGGCAGCAAACACTATAGCATCAAAGTAAAAATGACAATTACATTTATAGTATTATGCAATAGTTTTATATGAAATGACTTCTTTATATCAGCTGTTTTACAGACATTCTTCAAGAAGACTGTGTGTATGTGTGTGTGTATTTAACATTTACATTAGATGTACTTTACCTCGTTGGCCTCTTTCTCTAGCAGAGCCTTCTTATCTGTGGTCTTAAAAGCATCTAATGTGTTGGTGTTATACAGGGTCCCTACAGCCGGACAGCAGCGTGCTGGGGTCGCAACATCTCTGAAAGCAAAACACGCATTATACATTTAGAGTGCGTAGTAGAGATAATGATAGTAAAAACAATTTACAGCGGTAGTAGTTAATGTTTACAATATGCTAGGGTAAATGTAAATGTATAAAAATCCCAAGCCTAATGTACAATACAACCCTGGAGTTCCAACAACATGCAGGCTCCTCACCACTGGGCAGAAGGATATTCAAACAGAAGTATCCAATTTATAATCAAAGAGTAGACAGTCTCTTCAAGATACTGACTATAACATGTACCTTCTGACTCCTCCTATCCTTGTTTATATCAAGAGCTTTTACACAGTAACTGTCAAAACAGTAACTCTACATTTGTTTGTAGCAAACCTATAAGCCTACATATGATTCTTTAGCTCTAATACAGGTAAATACATAACTGCCTCATCTAATAAATTCATCGTACCTACTAATCCTACTAGATCGTATATTATGTCAATGAGCAATGAGCAAATGCAACGAGCAAATTATATGATTACATTTTTTAATCAATAGTTTTAGTCATTTATCAAATAGAGACACCAAACATTTGCTGTTTATACCTTAAAAATGCTAAGAAAAAAAAAGAAGACATTCCTGCCATGCTACATATAAATACAAAATTCAAAAAGTAGCCTATATATTTGTTTTGTTTAGTTGCAGGTAAGACTACTAAGGAAGCAATGTGAAGACATAACTTTAGGCTCTGGGAACTTATGACTTATCCTTAGTTTTAAATTTCATAGGTGCAATGACTAATTGATTAATCAAAAAAATAATTGTCACATTATTCAACAATGAAAATATTCGTTAGTTGCAGTCCTAATCATGACTGGCATAATCATATTCATACTGTGATTACTTCAAGTGAGAGCATGATACAGCAGTACTTAAAATCAGTTTTGGCTCACAGGCAAAACCAGGCATGTGACAATTGTTGGTGTTTCGGTTGCATCATTGTGTGTCGTGTAAATCAGCTGCTATGGTGGAATTAATGACTTGATATCCAACTTAGAACTGACTGACAGGAAGTTACCGGCAATCTTTCAGGCCATACTTACACATCCAGTGCACTGAACTCCAAAGTCAGGCGAGTGGGCAAACCAACTGGGTCACCTTTTTTGGGAGAGAAACATGAATAACATGAATTTGTTTGAACCTATTGATCCAACTGGGACAGAAGATCTTTGAGCTCTATCTGTGTGTCTTTGTGTGTGTTATTGAATAAGGAAATTTTCATAATGTTAGGTCTAGGGCTGTCTAAAGCAGCCCATTTTGAGTTACCAATAATGATTTTTTTTAAAACATTTTTTTATACCACCATGCTGACCATGAATAAATACCTTGTCCTTATTTTGGATATAATTCTACTTCATGCAACATGGAAAAACACTGCTTTGAATGCAACAGATGGGATGTGACATATTCAAACAGACGTTTACTTCTGGGTTTCTGTTGTAGCATTGTGAAAATCAAGCTATATCATCACAGGAATAAAAGACCGAAAGGAAAAAAAAGAAGATTCATGCTGCACCTCCACACTTTAAATAAAAAGACTGGAAGTACTTTGTCTTGAATAATTTAGAAGTCAAAGATGAGTTAGACATAAGTGCTGCTGTGTGCAAACTGCGTCATGGAAAAGTCAAGTATTGTGGTAATATTACCAAAATGTGAGCCCATATTGCCCATCTTAAGTTATGATTACTCTGAAAAAAAAAAAAAAAAAAAAAAAAAAAACACCAAGTTTTTTGTTTTCCTGGTTGATTTCTATTTTTTAGGCCTGCAATAAATGTTAAAAGCTAAAAGTAAATTTGACTGATCCGCTCATGACAAATGTCTTCAGAAGTATGAAAGAGCTATTTTCCATAGTCCAGTGGTGTTTTTAATGTTTTTGGTGTTTTTTAAGTGTTTTTTAAGTATTGCCGAAAGGAATTAATATTTACAATAATTACAGAATCACAATACATACTGAGTAGGCACACAAGTATAGTGAATTTCATATCTGTCCCCATCCCTATTGCACAGAACAGAGAATGAATGTGTGTGTGTGTGTGTGTACACCTGTCCACCAGCATCATTAAACAATAAAACACAGTCATCACAATAATCACACCATCTGGTTGCCACTCTCACCATTATAATAGTATCCTTTGACACATTTGGGGCTCTCGTCCAACCTGTATTCGTTAAGTTTCTTCTGAGTGAGCTGATGCCAGAAGCCGGCCTCCAGAGCGCTGCTGAAGGGAGCAAACTGCAGCTTGGGCTCTGCACTCGAGGACCCTGCTTCAGCGACACCAGACGCCATTGGGACTTTGCTGACTGTGACTACACTGCCAAGGTATGCAAACTGTGAAAGGAAACAGCTCTAGGTTACAGTGCATACTGTCACTTGCAGGCTGTATAATCTGTGAGGGGAATTAAGGACAGGGATCATTTACACACAGAATCACACATAGCCATATACTGTGTCAACAACCCTAACACAAACACTCATTAAAATGACCAGTGAGGGTATTCTCTTGAGTCCAGCTAAGGGATTCAATCAATCAGAGAGATCAATGGGCTAACTGAATCAGTCTATAATCCAATCAATCAATCAGCAAGGTGACAGGCCAATGACAGCTCAAAATACCAGCACAGTTACTGTGACAAAGAGTGTGTTTGTGGCTCAAATCTTCAGCCATGTGAAACAATCAGTGAGGAAAATGTCAGTATGCAGAAGAACTATCATCACATGAGAGAGCCTGACCAAGGCTGTGTGTCTCTACCAGAGGAGATCATTGTTTGCTTAAAAAAAAAGTCACCTGACTGCTGCTTTTTTACTGCCAATAATAGCGAAATATAAGACTAATTTCGCCCCTGATATGAACAGAAAATATGAGGACAAAAAAGGGAAAATACAGTTGTATCATTTCCACTTGATTTGGCTTATTTCCTGTTGTAGAAAACATACTGCACCAAGAGACCTCAACGTGTAGACGACATGTATGCCTGGATTAAAAAGGCAAGGCTCTGTTTAACAGTAACAAACGACTTTCCTTTTAGATGGTCAAATTCAAGGCGTTTTCAGACTTTTCTCTGGACATGCATGCAGGCTGTCAGTGCATGCAGGAGCACAGACAACATAGTGACAGCAGACAATGTGGACAGCCCCATGTTGTCACCTGATTTTAACGCGACAAACAACTTCAGCGAAGAAAATCATAAACTGACACATTAACGCTGCATCCGGCACCGACCACCGTCATTAAAACGGGAAACGAATGATATGCAATTAACAATCAAGGCACTGTTTCACTCACTGTGCACTTACCAGAAAGCTTCACTTCCTGGTCACGATCATGTGATCGGGCGGATTGTCAATAAAGCGATGTAGTGTGGGTACAGCCGGTGACAGTTTCTCCCGATGCTAACGGTGTTAGCCTAGCTGCTAGCGTCTCTCTGTAGCTTCATGGGGCGAGCACCATTGAGTAAAAGACGAAGAACCAAAACAAAAACAGGAAAAGGCAAACGACGAAGCAGGAGAAAACTGACAAAAACCTATATGCGCCGCTCCTTTTCATTTTTTTTTTTACAGCAGGGTAATGTAGTAGATAGGCTACAGCAGGCTAGCAAGAAGTTCGGCTAGCATAGCAGACCGCAGAGAAAGAGCGGAGGAATACCTCCAAGTCGTGGGAACTGGTGAAACGAGTCTGTCAGTGCCACCTAATCATTGATTTTTCCATCCACTTTTCACTTGGCAGAGTGACGCTAGCCTCCGTGTAGTTATGTAGTTATAAGCAGGTGCCGAGCATCCTCAGTGCGACTGACTTTTCCAGTCCAGTCCCAGTGCACGGCTGAGAGAGATAAGCCACCAAGTCTGACAGTAACCTGCGTGTTGGCCTGTCTTGTACACTGCAGGTCAAACCAGCTTGCTCGTCCCGCATTAATATCCTCTTACTAATTACAGTGCTGGATTAACGTTAGATTAAATGTGCGCTTATGAATCAACAACCCCCAGCCACACCATAAAAAGTCCTAACAAATACCCCACTAAAAGCTGTGTAGATAAAGTAATAAAGATAGGTTTGCATAATGTATGAATTAACAAATGTATAATCCCACCTGTCTGTGGTATTTACAGTGCATGAATAATGTTTGTTTTGTCTGCTCATAATCAAATCCAGGTGTTTCATGTAACTGACCCCGAGGTCTTACACACCTGTATTGTTAATTAGACTGTTATCAGTCGATTGTTGATTAATTTATGCTTTATTGTATGCCAGGACTGAACATTTTCATGCATCAACCGCAGCACCATTTGTAACAGCACATAATAAAGAAATTTGAACAAGAAATTTAAAAAAAAAAACTACAAACTAAACAACACAGTTTTGCTTTGCTGTGGCATTTTTTCCTTCTTTCCTTTCCCCAGTTGGATTACAATACATATTCATAAGTTTCCTTTCATTCATCCACATTCATCAGCGCAGTTCCTGTTGGTTTTGGCAAATCCACCGGTAGCACACCACAATACGACTTGTAGCAAATGGAGACTGACCATTGATAGTGGCAAAATACAGATTATACATTGTAGAATGCAACATGAGTGGCAGAGCAACCATGTGTTTAAGTTTGGATCAATCTCTCTAAAGTGCACTAGTTCTTATATGTATATTTGTTTGGGTTTTGAAAATACAGAGGGCATTGAAGTACTGGCAGAATCAGCAGGAAGCACGTTAGGGTCCATAATGAATAAAATGAAACTTAAGTTTTTCAACCATGACTAAACTTTTTGATTGAATGGTAGGCCCAGTTTCATTTTATTCAGCAGGAGTGTCAGGTTTTACAGGATACCCCTGACAGTAATCAAACCATGTGATGCTTTCATGGGGTGCAAAAGTTTATTGTTAATCTGTTGAAGGGGACATGGGAGTCATGTCCTGTAAAGCAGACAGGTGAAATGGTGAGGTTGTGGAACTTTTCCAGAGAAACAGGTGACCATAAAGATCTTTAAGTGGGACTGAGCACCATTATTTTTGGTCGAGATCACTCACTGTGATATTTTCTCTATCTAATTTGAATTTTATTTTAAGCAATAATGTGCTGTCTAGTAACTATTATGGAAGGAGGGAGGACATTTGTATGAAATCACAGCTTGGAAACGTCATTCAAATCAAAGACAAGTACTATACAGAACCATATACAGGATAAAATAAAATTTAAAGAGAAGGCAGTGGTCCCTGTGTGCCCAGTTAATTACTGCTATTTTACCGCCAGCAACTGAGGTAGGGAGATTTAGACGAGGAGTGTTTGTGTTGTGTGACCTTGGTGTTGTTGGGGATGCATTTCATTTTGTATTTCATTTCCCCTTGTACAGAGACCATTTATTTGTGTGAAAAGATCCAATAGAAAAATCCTGATTTGTTTGGGTTGTCCAAAGCTGATATGTTGAGTTGGCCTTTTCATATGGAGATTTTTTTTATGGCGAGATTTATAGGTGATGCTTGGCAGCTAAGACAGAAAATACTGAATTCATCATAACAGGACATTTCTGCCATGTAAAACAGATTGCTCTGAAATGTTATTCTGTGGAACTGTACATCATGGTTTGTCATGCGGCCATCCTGGTTATTATTATTTAGTGTATGCCCATGTGGGCTGGGCATTAAATAAGCTGCAAGACACTTATAGTTAACAAATCAATCAGTGTAGGAGGGTGGTCCACTTACTCTCCCACATAAATTCTTTTGTGCTTTTATGAGATTCAACCTCATTAATGCATTTAATGTTCTCACAGTACAACCAACTCATGCCTGTCTTTCTTGCTGCCAGTTTTCTCTCAGCTTCGATGTGTCACTGCTCCATGTTCCTATTATTTGATGGTTTGTTTGGGTAGCCTACACAGGCTTCATAATGAGGCAAACCCATGAACCTCATCACCTTCAACTTATATTGGAAAATGAGCTGAGTATATTCGCCTCCTAAATTACGATACAAATGTCCAAGTAATTAACAAACTAAGGAAACACAATTAGAAGTTGTATTAACAGGGCGTTGGACTGCTAGAGCATTACCATCGCTCACTGTGTCATAGATTTTGCCAGTGTATGAAACTATGGGAAAGACGTGAGGCCGTTCATCCATGAGAACTGGGAAAACACTGTCCAGTTCTCGTAACGGTGTTCACATTGTTTTCATGGTCATCAGAGCAATAAACGACCGGTCTCACCCAGCGGATGACAGCACTGACACTGAAACAGATCTCTCCTACCAGGCAAGACATGCCTCACTATAATTAGAGGGTCATTACTCAGAATGTATTTGTCCTTATTTGTATTTATCTTGCCCTTAAGAGGAGTAACTGATACAAAACAACACTGTGAATGCGTCTTTTATCATACTCAGTGCAATCTGACACATGCTACACACAAAGTGACTCTTGTTCTTGACAGTGCCCCTCCCAGCGCAGATCCACCCACTTTGATTTGTTTGGTTTGGCTCGGTGGTGACTCACAACCCCTTTGTGTTTATTGTACACAGATGACATGGGTTTCATGTCCAAGAATTTGTATAGAGGTAAACATGGCAACTTTTGGTATTAAAAAACTATATTGCAACTGTGATGTAGCTCACACACATTAGGAAAATATGACATTTATTGAACAAATGAGTGACACCAGCAAAAATGAGAACATATCATTTGAGTTAATGTTACACTGAATGAATATTGTAAAACTACTTCATTTTGTCATACACTGCAGGGTTGCAGGTAGGGCTGGGCAATATGGACAAAATCAAATAACATGATATTTTTACCTCTATATTGATATTGCCAGTATGATTGTTGATGCTTTCATAAGATATTTACACATAAAATTTTTGCTAAACAATAATTAATAATGTGGATATGACAACCAGGCAGGTAGAGGCAAATAATATAACAGTGAGAAGTCAAGTAAGTTCAAAATTATGCATTGTGTAAGGTAGCACAATCTTTAAAGCCAGGAAAAACATCACTTATGCCATATCACGTCTAGTTTTATATCATGATATTGATAAGATATCAATACATCGGCCAGCCCCACTTGCAGGTAGTAAGCTGTTTCTTGCAGCGACAAAAATATTCTGTGATGCTTCATCTCTACATCCAGATGAAATCTATATATCATTCATTCATTCATCTTCTAAACCGCTTATCCTCACTAGGGTCGCGGGAGGTTGCTGGAGCCTATCTCAGCGCTCATAGGGCGAAGGCAGTGAAACACCCTGGACAGGTCGCCAGTCCATCGCAGGGTGAAATCGGTATATGTTCCAGATATTTACGAAAACAGTGTACAGTTGTTTCTCCATTGGTGAAGAATAATTTGTGTTCTAATTTCATGAGATTATGCAGCCTTGTGGGGTCAGCTGAGGAAAAAAAGACTTCAAAAGATTTGAAATCTGGGCCGGTGAATTACAAATCCATATCCATGGATATGTAAACCGTGCCCTTGAATTGGATTTATAATTCTTGGGCGTGGATTATGAATCTGAAAGCATGGTTTAGAAAAAACTGGGCACACAGGTCTCTAAACTGAGAATACAGATTTCCACATGGGTCTTTTTTTTCTCAGCTGACCCCAGGGGTGCTCCATATGAAATGACATCCTGCACCAGAGTAAATAATAGATGAGTGTAAGAAGCAGTCAATTCCAAAAGAGCAATTTCATTCATACATTTCAATCCTGAGATCGTCACCAAGTTGCATGTTGCCCTGCAGACACTGTAATGTTTGCATGACAGTGGAAAGACATGTGATGCAGGTATATAACCAAGCATGTATTTTAACATATCAAAATGCAACTGATTTGACCTGTAAATGTGTTATTTATTATTATGTTTACACTTTCACATTTTGCTTTTACAGTCAGAGTACCTGGCTGTATCTGATAAACTCACCTAATTTACTATTATACTTGCCACGCAGTGAGTTGACAAAGCAAAAGATGATAAAAAACAAGTGATTTTTATAAGATGTTATTGAGATTGTTATATCTATTGATAAGATAAGACATTCACAGACAGGTGGGGATTCTGAAGCCTCTCAACAGAAGGATGCATTGAAACAATAGAAAAAGTGGAACAGATTCCAAATCAGCCTACTGGGCCAAAAACCTTGCTAGATACTGGCCTGGGTCTCTGTTTTGCCTGGACTAAAATCATAAGGGCATGACAATTAATGTTCCATATCCTGCTGTCAATAGTCCATAATGCTCCGTTGAAAATCTGTGTAAGAGGATATTTTGTCTGCTTCAGCATGTAGCACATGATGTCACATCTCAGATTTTGTACTTCAGTAAAATGTGAACAATAAATAAATCAAATAAATAATTGATTTCCTTATTTTAAAAAGCATGGGTAGGAATAACTCTTGGACCACACCAATGGGTCAGGACACTAAACAGGTTGATAATCAGCATGCTATAGACATAATAAATAACGTTCAGACAGTACTCAACCATCGCCACGTTAAGTCTGAGTCATTGTGCAGTGGGTTACAAAATAATATCAAGAATAAATAGAAATCACTTGTCAAAATAAATACTGTACATTTACTCAGTTTTTGGGGCCTATACACTTTGAAAGATCCCAACTGAGGCTGTCTATAGAAATTCACCACAAGGCAACCATCTGAAAAGACCTGGTTAAAACATTTCACTGACTTAACCTGAAATGTATGTGACAGTTTTAGAGCGTTTTGCCTTATTAACTTGTTAAGTGGACAGTTCCTGATAAACTGGAGCTGGCATGGCACTAAACTGACCTCTGGTGTGGCCAACCAGTGATTTATAAACAGAGCTAAATCAAAGCTGATGCAACTAGGAGACTCAGAAGAGTCTTTATAGCTGTCTCCTGCAATGGTAAAAGTGCAGTCAAGTTTTTATTATTATTATTATTATTATTATTATTATTATTATAATTATTATTATTATTTTGTAGTGTTTGCTTGTTTGTTTGTTTTTGTGACCAACAAACCCACAGAGTAGTTGTTGGATACAGTCAAAACGGTTAAAGACCCCATGAAATGGTCTTACTTTCTTACGTTACTTTCTTAATTTGGTGTATTTCCTGTTGTAACGGGAATTTTGGACTGGAACAAAGTGCAGCCCAACAGGATATCAGTTTGGGAGACAAACACAGTTTTATTTGAAGGGTGAGGTGGACAAGAGAGGAGGTTTAGAGATTTATTTTAGTCCTGATAGGTCATTTCATGGGGACTTTAATGGGGAATGAGTAAATGTCAGCACTATTCATAGAATTTTGTTCTGCGTATGCTCCAGTAGTTCATAATAATCAAGATTTACTGCGATTTCTCATGGCCACAAAGTCAGAGAACAAAGTTTTATTTAACAGAAAATTTGTCATAATCGAGTGGGTAGGTGCAGAATACTTCTGAACACCCGTTTAAAGTTTCCATTACAGAGAGGGTATATAAATGGATTAAGGGTGGAGTTGATGTACCCCAGCCATATCGTGAACATGTGAAGGTCATGGTGGACGCACAGCCTACAGAATGCCATGACCATGAAAGCTATGAAGTAAGGTATCCAGCACACTAGGAACGCAGCGATGATGAGGCCTAGCTGCTTGGCTGCCTTGTGCTCCTTGTGGATCCTCAGGCTTTGGATGCGCTGCCGTGATTGGTCAATAAACTTCTGCCACGTCTGTTTCAGAGTTGCTGCATTGTCTGGGTCCAACCCACTGTCTTCAACCATATCCTCAATCCAGGGAAGAGGGTGGCTGAGGTCATTGTTGCACAGAACAGTGGTGTACGTCTGCACGTCTGATACCTGGCCTACATCGCAGACTCCGTCCACTGAGTTTGGTATTGTGACGTGGCACTCATTTATAGATGTATGAGGTTTTTGCTCGTTGTTCTCCTCTGAGCAGATTAACTCATGTGGCACAGACGACCGACTCAGGGGAATCTCAGGTGCAGGCTGCTTCTCCTGAGGAGACAGAGAGCACCTCTTGGTTTTTCGTGACGTTCTGAATCGTTTTGTTGTCATGGCAAGCAGTGATGTCTCCTGGCCCTTTGCACCACTTTTTATTTGAGATCTGGATGTATCCTTTTGGCCTTCATCTGCATCTTTAAGAGAATATGTCTGATCAAGAGTGTTCTGATCCAGCAGGCGGTCTTTTTTAGAATATTCCGCTATTACTTTACTGTCCCCCTTGGATGATTTGTAATCATTTTTTTCAGGCGTCTGAACATTTTGTCCATACTCGTTTTCCCCAGATGAATCCAGTGGATGGATGATTCTCTCTCTGTCCCTGAGATGTTGCCTGACTGCCAAGAAGATGTGCATGTAAAACCACAACATCAAAACAGATGGTACGTAGAAGTTGAACACAGCAGTAATCACCTTAAACCACGTGACAAAGCGGAAATCTGTATCACACTTGTTCTCTGCCTCAGGTTTCAGGTCCACATGAGTGAAAGACCTCCATCCTAAAATAGGAATAATCCACATCATAGAGAGCAGCCAGGCTCCACAAATCATCACACTGGCCCTTCCACGTGTTCGGTACTTCAGGTACTTCAGCGGCTGTCTGACAGACCGGTACCGATCCAAACACAGGATAAACACACTAAAAATGGACGCTGTGCTAGCCACATAGTCTGTGATGAGCCACAACTGGCAAACAGCTCGGCCCAGTTTCCACTCATCCGCCAGCAGATACACCAGGTTCAGAGGCATCACTGTGGTCCCTACGATCAGATCAGCCACAGACAGGCTCACAATGTAGAGGTTCCCCACAGTGTGGAGGCTCTTCTCCCTCTTGACAGCATAGAGAACCAGGAGGTTCATGATGACAGTGAGGAGGGAAAGAAGTCCCAGGAAGACTCCCAGCATGATGCTGAAGTGGTCATAGTGGGACAGAGTGTGGTTGCTCTTGTCCTCTTCATAACGATCACTCCAGTTGTTGTTCCTTTCATATGTACTGGTGGTGTTGAGGTGTGAAATGTCTGTGGACAGCACTGGACCAGATTCCATCATGGTAGTGCAGATGGTCACTTCTAGATCCACTCACATTTTGGAATACTGCAGGTTCGTGTTTCTTAAACTAATATCCAAAAAACATTATGCACTGGGTCACAAAGAAAGATAAAACTGACTAAGCTTATGTCTAACACTTAGTATAAGCACCAGAGAAACTGTAGGCAGCTCAAAACAGGTGATCCTGTGAATACTGCAAAGTGAATTTCTCCAGATCTGTATTCCAGTAGTTTGTAGACACATAAATCCAAACAGTTAACATCTAGAAAACAGAAAGAAAATTACAGGTCAGGCCACTGTCAGCAGAATAAAAAAAAAACATTCAAGATTACCTAACAGAATGTTTATGGGTATACTAAAGAGAGCAGACATAAGGGAAAAATGCACAGCCTCTGTCACTGCTGTTGTTTTATGTCAAGGTGACTAGACATACAATCTTTCCCACAGCAGGATTCCTTCCCAAATCTTTGTCTGTTTTTGTCTTGTTATTGGAATTTAATGATTGATGACTGATTGATGAAATCTTTAACGTTTTTCACTGACCAGTTGGCTTGACACTAACACAAGGGGAGAGTGGCAAATCCCATCAATAATACAGCAGTAGATTAACCCAGGAAACTGACAGAAGGAAACGGGGACATACAGTAAATCAGTGATCTGGTTGATGTATAATGGAATCTCTGTCTTAAGTTGGACAAATAGGGTTAATAAAATAGACCTACAGTATATTGTATCATGTTTGACAGCAGTTTTCAAAGCTGTCATCCAATACAATTGCCGTCACAGTTTTCAGAATAGGATGATAGCATTGCTTTGATGACAGATCAATGGCAGAAAACTTGAGAAGAAAAAGTCCTTTGTTGTAACTTGTCACATTTTGGGGCTGAAAAGGCCGTGACATTGACTGTATGGGGCATTGATTTTTAAGACTGTGGACTGAAATAAATCTGTTGCTATGGAGGCAGGAGGCTGTTTCTGTATATGGTTAGCGCAGATTGGTCTTTCCGTGATTAATTTGTAAATTGTAAATGCTTTGTGTGTCCTTGTGAAGGACACACAAAGCTCAAAGCTCTACACTGATCATCAGGTAAATGGATACTCCCACAGCAAAGAACTATGCCTCATTTTGCCCACAAGTGTATTCAATCCAACTCATATTAAATCTTATTCCTCAGTGTAAAAAGATGTGAGAATCAATGATTGTGAAGTCCATAAGCTCAGTATACCTGTGAGTCAAAGGCATGTAGGAGTGCATTCTAGCTGTGTCTATGTGTTACTGATACAATCATATGGCCATGCATTTTCAATTATTTTCCTTAGCCTGACTGTTATGGAACATTTTCTGCTTGTTGAAAACAAAATAGTAAAAACTGGATTTGTGAGTTTTTGCAGGACAACAACAAAACAAATATGAACATGACCATTCCTCCAATATGATAACATTAAATATTTTGGGACTGCAGCCATGCCTGATGCAGCATGTTTCCAGGAAATGATTTTAACCCTCCTGTCGTGTTCGCGGTCAAATCTGACCGGTGTACAAGTTTTCTCTCCAAAAAATGCAGTTAATTTCATCTGTTTGTCATGAGGTTCCATGACTTTGTTCACACATGGCATCTGAACACATAAAATAAATTTGGAGAATTTTTATTAATTTTTGAATGTTTTATTTAACTTGTATACACCCATCGTGTTCCCGGTCACAAATGACCGGTCATTAGAAATGAATGGGTAAGACTACAATTAGTGTATAAAATAGAGTTAAACACATTCCCACACTCCTTTCCCACACCCCAACATGCAGGTGTCTTTGAGCAGACACAGATGTGTGTGAACACACACACACACACACATACACACACCTTATGCCCCTTTCTGGCTTCCATGGCAACCCCCACGGGAAAGTATCTCTCAGACTTCTTTCCCACACCCCAACATGTAGGTGTCTTTGAGCAGGCACACACACACACACACACACACACACACACACACACACACACCTTATAGCCCTTTCTGGCTTCCATGGCAACCCCCACAGGAAAGTATCTCTCTGACTTCTTTCCCACACCCCAACATGTAGGTGTCTTTGAGCAGGCACACACACACACACACACACACACACACACCTTATAGCCCTTTCTGGCTTCCATGGCAACCCCCACGGGAAAGTATCTCTCAGACTTCTTTCCCACACCCCAACATGTAGGTGTCTTTGAGCAGGCACACACACACACACACACACACACCTACCTTATACCCCTTTCTGGCTTCCATGGCAACCCCCACGGGAAGGTATCTCTCAGACTTCTTTCCCACACCCCAACATGTAGGTGTCTTTGAGCAGGCACACACACACACACACACACACACACACACACAAACACACACACACACACACACACATGGACACAGACACACACAGACACACACAACTTTGCCCCTTTTTGGTTTCCATGGCAACCCTCATGGGAACCTACCACGGGAACTGCCAACACCTGTCACCTGACACCTGACAGGTGTCAGGTGTCAGGAAGAAGACCCAGCTGAAGTTGTGGTCACCTTTCGGTCCAAAAATGGTCATTTTTCCTGGACCTCATCCCTACCTGAGAGGAACGGTCAGCTTCCATGTGAAAATGTCATGAGGATGACTAGCTAAATCATAGTGGTCAATGCTGACGGGAACACAAAATATGCTATTTTTTTGCCACTATTTAGAAAATTGAAATGTTTTCAAAACAGTGTCCTTGGAAAACATTGAAATGAAGTACTCTGTGATAAATACTACAATATGTTTCATCTGAGTATTTGTTATAGTCAAAATAATATCTATATAATGTATTTTTCCCTAAAAAACGAATGGTATGATCTCAGGTAAATTAGGCCTACAGCACATACATAGCAAATAGAAGTTCAAAACTTGTCATTTTCACAAGAGCAGAAGTTGATAAAAAGATCTAACACAACATTAGGTGATAATATGTATCATAGTGGATTTATAATCAAATACAATGTTATCGGTCACATGTGACCGGGAACCCCATGAGTGTTAGCCCAAAATGAACAGAATAGGAGGGTTAAGGGGAATAGAGAAAAGATGGCATCTCTTTTATCAATGTTTTGCACAAATGTACCTGATTAAAAATACATACTGTGTCGTAACAACAGTTTCCATACTTATTGGTTTTCTTCGCTTAGTTTGTGCAGATACATGACTCTACTGCAGATACACCTATTGTGGTCTGCTAAAGGAGTCCATATTACATCCACCTTTGTTATAATTCATCAACACTATGATTTGATGCTCTTTATAAATCAGAGGCTCATTCATTTTTCCAAGTGGGAACCAAATTTGAAGAAATATAGCGTGGCCCTGAAACAAAGACTAATGCCAAGATATGGGCGTTTGTGTTTCCTCAGATGCATGCTCCAATTTCAGCCTGTGAGTGCAGTGTTGCTACACAACATGTTTAGATCTCATATCCACATAGACTGTATTGGCACCATCATAAGTGTTGATGATCATATTATGTCTGTGTTAGTGACAGAGGCTGCTCTCTCTCTCTCTCTCTCTCTCTCTCTCTCTCTTCCTTTCTGTCTTACTCACTGGCCTCTGATGACACTCATGCAGCAGGAGGATGATAAAAAAGAACACCAAGCTCTCGTGTGTTGTCACTGCATACTGAAAAACAACAGTTCACGCAGCTGAGGGGTTTTTGTAGAGCTTCCTCTGAGAATGACATCACTTTAACCCTTATCATCAGGATTTGTCATATTTGACAGGGGGCAATGGTACGTAAATATAATAGAATATATAATAAGATCTCAATTCTCTCATATATTGCCCCTATTTTTGTTTCCATTAGTTCTAAGCAATTAATTATTTCAAGTATGAAAGGAGGAAAGTCAAATGTACAATGCCATTTTGCTAGGGGTGTTGCATGTTGGATGATATGTTTTCACAGAAATGTCGAATGCTGACAGTTTGTCAAAAACCTTCAGAGTACACCTGGTTAAATCAGGTTTGTCCACGAGCACTAAAATACACCAAGAGTAAAACCTACAAGATGCTGATACAGTAATCTTGAAGATGTTATGATACAGCCAAACTATACATGAAACCAAATCAAGGCATTTTCTTCAAAGATGAGCCAATACAGAAATGTACGTACCTCTAGGCCAACTCTGCTGATTCGTCCCCCCATAATTCTTAATCTCATTTGATAAGCAATTCTCCATAGCATCTCATTAAATCTCTGGTTCGAAATCTGAAGTGAAAGGAGTGATTGTGAATCTGTTCTGGCGTTGTGTTTATAGTCTCAGTGTTTATACAATAACTGCCTGCCCAACACAAATATTTAGGGACCTTATTACTCACCAAATTCACAAAGAATAACAGAGCAGAAGCAGTGGACATCAGTAAGAAAAAAAAAAAAAATCAACACTGAATTTTCTGCATGTGAGCAGCATGCTCTTCAGTCACACAGCAAGGAGAGGGTATTTATCCAACACTAATTGTCCAGTGTGATTATCCATAATGATCATTCCCTCGCTGATTTCATTAGAATAGGGCGGCTGCACAGATTAATCAGGGAATCCTGTGCTCTATTTATACCTAATGGAGCATATCTATCAAAATGAATAATGGCTCTCCTGCGAAATACTACAAGACGGTGCGTACAGAACCACCTGTTGAGCTGCTGCTCAATCACAGATTAAAACTTTTCTCTCCCATCGACAGGGATTCAACTGCTACAAAAGGAAAAGCAAGCGCATTCGTAATTTGTATACATTACATTTTATAGTCTGTTAAATACATTACCGACCGCAAAATAATGGCAAATTTACAGCGAAATCCTATCTTGTCTTGAGGTAAAAACGTGTGGCAAAAGACTTACCAGTGAGACACACACATTTCAGGAGAGTTTTATTCTTTCAAGCCTTTATTCCGGGTGAAAGGGAAAGTCGGATAACGCGTGGCTGAAGGATCGCAGCAATCTCTCTCTCTCTCTCTCTCTCTCTCTCTCTCTCTCTCTCTCTCTCTCTCTCTCTCTCTCTCTCTCTCCGTTATAGACTTTGGAATTCACACGATATCCTGTAATAGACAATAGAGGACATAAAAACTTTTTTCTTTTCTTTTTTTTTTTTTTAGTGGCAGTATCTCACTAGACAAAGCAGCAAAATGTAATTATATAAGATTATTATCATACCCCGCACATTTTGAGATATCTGATTTTAGTGTCATTTAGTGTCCACAGTGAAATTGGACATTAAAATAAATTAAGCCCATAGATAGCACCGTCAGTGACTTTCATTGATTTCAGGTGTCACCTTTTAGTGATGAGAAATTATAAATCAGAGAGGTGTGGGTGGAAGTTGTGGTTGGACAGGTACAGGAGAAGCTGAGGGTGAAAGGGTGGTGAAAACAATCCAAAAAGGAAGAGAGGGAAGGAGAAAAGAAGAATGAGAGGGAGAATAAAAGGAAGGAAGCTGGTGTGTGTGTGTGTGTGTGTGTGTGTGTGTGTGTGTGTGTGTGTGTGTGTGTGTGTGTGTGTGTGTGTGTGTGTGTGTATAATAAGGGTTAGGGTTTGGATATTATGAAGTGAATAATGATGACATTAAGACAATAGTAGTAGATGGTGGCCTGGATGTGAATGGAGTAGTCTTTTCTTTATGAGCGGAAGGTTGCCAGGTCCTGGACTCCAGGATCCGTCAGGAAATCCCTTCCATCAGCAACTACCTTTAAAGTAATCTAGTGGTGCGGCTTGTGACTATGCTGCACAATCTATGTTGAATAATTTTGTTGTCATTTTTGCATTTCTCTTATTTTTCTCTTTGCCTGAGTTTCAACTGCCACAAGGCTGCAGGCCCCCCACACTGTCAACCTGACCCTATCCCCAGTCCCAGCTGCACAGATGCCTGGCTGTTCATAACACACACACACACACGCATGCACGCACATGCACACACAAAGCGTGTTGTGTTTGTGCATGACAAAAGAGCTTCTCTGTCTCTTACAATGTTTAACCCTTTGATGCATGAGATCATGGAACCTACACTCTTTAATGACTGGGTCAAACATAACCCATATTAGATATTCAGTGTATTTTTCAATAAGTTAAATTTCAACAGCTTCACCCTTTTTTACTAAATCATCATAAAGAAAGATAGGTGATGTGCGAAAGAATGTTTGTTATCATTTGAATATGGTTTTGTAACTAGAATGCAACTAGAAAACTCGTTGATAATAAGTATTCATAAATAAAATAAAAATAGCAACCCAACCCAATGACCAAAAACTCATCAAACTATCTAAACTTGAATTTGACAAGACACACACCACATCAGCCATTTGTCCTGACTCCTGATGAACCATCACCTCTTGATTTTAACATTGCTGCTGAAACTGATTTCAGTAATGTGCAAATATTGACAATTGTATACTTTTGTTGTTATGAAAACAGCAAGGGAAACAAATAAAGTAGACAGGCTGCAAGCTTTTTGAAAATGCCTGCTAGCCAATGGGCCCTGCCAGGTTCCATAAAATCAATAGCAATTCAAACAGGTTACAGTGACCCGTAATTTGCAGTGCAATGGAAACCCCTCTGGTGGGATGGCAGCTAATCTTTACTCTGTGGAGGACAGAGTGAAACACATAAATTTGTCATTATACTGTAGCTGTTCATATCTATTTAGGATATATTGTTTGGAATTATATTCATGTACATCCCTGATAAAAAAAAGTTTAAACAAATATATATTTTTGACAAGATGTCCAAGCAGATTATTTGACAGTTGGTCCTTCTTGAGTCCATCCTTGGCTCAGGGCCTGGGACAAGCGATCTGGCTGCGTGAACCTTTTCTTTAACACAATAGCAGAAGGTAAGGTGAGTGGCATAAAGCTTCTCTACATGATCGCCAGGTTGCCAGGCTGTGCAATCCTGAATCAGTTGGGAAAATCCCTTCTTTAAGCAACTACCATTGAAGTTCTTCAGTGTTGCTATTTTGAGGTCAAAACCGTAGCTGTACTGGCCAGGAAGCAGAAATCTGACAGTGGCACAAAGTCCTGATTGGAAATGAAGCACAAGGCGGCGCTGGCCTCGGGAGCATGCCAGAAGGAGAAGGCTGCAGTGTGGGGGGCCATGAAGCAGCAGGGAGCCTGAGCCAGATGGAGAAAGGTGATTGGAAGAAAGGTCACCCTGGGAGGAGAGTGGACCCTGCAAGGATCAAGCTGTGCTAAAGTACTCAAGGACTGGTTCTATCACTTGAGACATGACAAGCTCCTTAACTCCATCACTGAGGCAATCAGCAAGGCCATCAGTGCATCTAAAGCCATTGCCGTCATCAAGGCAGGAGAGAAGCTCAGGCCTGTCAGCAAGAGCTCCACTGCTGCTGGTCTGCTACCATCCACAAGGGACTGATAATGTCAGTCAGCCTGGAGAAGCAACTCAGGATACCATCATGTGTTGCCCAGACACCACTTTGATCTCAGAAACCACAAAGCAGTTCCTCATGCTTGGGCTTACAGTCCCCTGGGAAGAGAGGACTGAGGAGGCTAATGACAGGAAGAGAGCAAAGTACCAGGATATGGCTGAGGAGAGCTGCAGAGAGGACTGGAAAGCCTGGGGCATGCCCATCGAGGTGGACACCAGAGGCTTTGCAAGACAGTCCTTCAAAGCTTATGGGGCTCTGGGCATCACAGGGATGAGGAGAATGAGAGTTTTCAAGAGTGTCTCAGAGGCAGCAGAGTGTATCAAGATTGTTGTGGGTCAAATGCAACAACCACTTGAGGAAGTGGTGTAGAGCACCCCGTGGACATTGATTAGGGTCTGATCAACCTCAGCTGGGGCCCTTGGAGTTGGGTCTATAATTTATTGACACTCAGTAAGCCCAGATACAGTCACTAATGACGTGTCCAAGGTCATCAATCAGTAGATGCATTGATAATATGACAGCTGCCAGGGATAAACATACTTCATTTGTGGGAGTGTGAAGCCAGCTATTGCTGACAAACAGCATACAAGCTTAATTAACCCTCTCTGGATAGATAAAGAGGAGGAGACAGGTGGATGGCAAGATGATGATGGGGTGTATGATAAATGAGCCACCAAGGAATTTCTTGTGTGATCAGTATCTACAAAACTGATATCGTCACCCCAATGCTACATGAGAATCTGATTCAAAATGACTGACATATGAACTTCATATGAATGGGCGATCATGAAAAGCTGTTTTTTCTCCACAGCTGTGTGAGTTATGTGATTATATTTGTACGCATGCACCTGATTGGACTGCACATGCAAGCAGGCATGCACACATGGCACTGTAGATGTGTTTGTTCTTATATTTCTATGTGAATGAAAGAGTATTAGTTGATATTTCTAATTAAAAAATACATTATTTAGAAATAAGACAAGTATATATATATATATATATATATATATATATATATGATAAGTGCTCTTATCCAAGGAGCTATATTTTCTCATATTATTGTCAAATCATATATATTTTTTTCTGATTGCTTAGGCACTATCTATGAAACTACACGACACACAAACCATAATTTTAATAAACACACAAAGCTCTGCACTGATAGTAGAAAAGAAAAACACGTGTGGCCTTTTCTGTATGCAGGGCAGCAGGATGCAATACAGTTTTGTCATACATGTAGCGCACACACACACACACACACACACACACACACACGCTATCAGTACAAATACAGAGAGAAAAGAAAGCTTTTTTTTTTGAAGAAGTTGAAGTTGAGGAAGTTAAAGAAAACAAAAACATTTCTGCTACAAAACAGTCAAATACATGGGCAAAATCTTTGCTTCTTTGTGGGTCTGCACATTAGACTTCATCTTACTTCTTCACTTCCTTGTCCTCTTCCTCCTCTAGTTCTCTCCCCTCTTTCAGTTTTTTCTGGAAGTTTAAACACTAACAGTGATTCTTGAAGCACAATTTCTGAAACTATTAACACTTACAGCCAGTGCATTTACCAAGTGTGTCAAACTGAGTGCACCTTCTCTGCTTTACACTGTTTGTAATTTTATAACAAACTGTAAACAATGGTCTCTATATTGCTACACTATTTTGACAATTGCCTTTCCACATTTACACATGTGAAAACACTTTTACATAAATAATGAATTCACTACATATCAGAGCTTGAGCCACAGGTGAACATTTGGTTTGGCAGAGAGTGAGAGGAGTGAGGATGAGGAGGAGGAGGAGGAGGAGGATGATGAGGAGGTCAGGAGGTCTTTTTTTTCCCTAAAAAAACAAACAAAAAAAAACAAACAAAAAAAACAAGCATTGATGTTTTTTGTGTGTTTTTTGTGATTTTGTTGTTTTTTGGGGAGAGTTACAGTTGTACATTTTGAAAAAAAAAATAAGTTTTTCACCTTATTTGTACTGATAGTGTGATAGTGTGTTACAGTATTTCTCAATTGCTAAAGGTAACTTGCAAAAACATTCTCACTCACTAAAACACATTTTGCACTGTGATGCACTTGTTTTGCATAATGGTAAGCACAGGTAGCAAAAGTTAGACACATATAAAGCACAGGTGTCACAGCTTTAACACAATGACTCAAAATTGATTGTTGAAGGTTGTACAATGGATAGAAACAATATGAAAGGCAGAGGATGAGTGCGTATAAGAGGTGGTCGAGGAGGAAGAGCATGGGAGCAAACTCGAGTAAGACAAAGAACAGCAATTTCTGATGATAGACCATGTTCTTGTCCTTGGACAAAGAGTACAACCCAGCATCAGCAGATTCACTGTGTCCACCATAATCCGGAGATTCGTAGCAAAAACCAGGTAACTGCTTTTTTGTCATTACCTAAACATTTACAATATGACTATGTACATAAACAGATGTTTCAGTGCATATTCTCCTTTGAAGAAGTGCAAGACTGCCACATGAGGGTGGGAGGACACCTGTGTTCTCCCCACACCGACAGACCCTCGTTGTTGACATGGTCCGTCAGAACAATGCCATTAAACTGCGTGAAATACAGCATTGAAGACTGCGTGAATTTTGAAGGCATCAGCAGTATCAGCCTTTCTACCACTGATCACGCTCTCAAATGCAACTAAATGTGCATGAAGCAATTGTACAGAGTACCATTTGAGCACAACTCAGAAAGGGTCAAGGAGCAAAGACTCCAGTACGTACAGGTAGGTGTACATCCAGACACATTCAGTGTTGATTACTGTAAGTAGTTCAAATGACATGACAATGACATGCATGTGACCTAAATCAGGAGCATTTACATAGTACTACAATCTACTCTACAGCATTGGTCTGTCTTTCTGTATCACTTACATTACTATATCTATTGCAACATATAGAGAGTGTTTCCATTGGTTTTCTTGGGAAGGCCGCATGAATATATTTTCATTGATGAAGCTGGATTCAATATGACCAAAAGGAGGAGGAGAGGCTGGAACGTGATTGGCCAATGGGCCATTGTTGCAGTCCCTGACCAGCGTGGTGGCAATATCACGTTATGTGCTGCCATCTGTAGTCATGGGGTTCTTCGCCATCATGCTACCTTGGGGTCGTATAACACCCAACATCTCCTGACATTTCTGAAGAGTGTGTAAGAGCAGAATCATGAGCAGGCAGGATATCCTGTCCACGTCATTGTGTGACACAATGTTTTCACTGCGCCGTCCAGGTCCGAAAGTGGTTCAGCATCAACCAGGAATTCATCAGTGTTTGCCTTCCACCATACTCCCCTTTCCTTAACCCAGTAGAAGAGTTCTTCTCTTCATGGCGGTGGAAGGTTTATGACTGCCAGCCCTACACCAGGGAAAATCTCCTGCCTGTGGAGGTGTGCCAAGCCTGGGTCTGGCACACTGGGTTTTTTTTTCCTCCATTGCCTGACCAGGGAAAATGTGGCCTGTGATGTGGATGAAGCCCTGTGGCCTGACTCAGCACATAGACATGATGCTGTGTCTGAATGATTGTAGATACAATGTGCTTCTCATTTATATTTTTTACTTTGTTTTCTGTATACAAGTGCTAAATTCTCAGAGATTATTATTAGTATTTAGTATTTATAGTAGTATTTAGCAAAATGCATTTACCCTACTGTGAACAATAAACATTTCCACAGCTTCATGTCCTGAGCATAATTGTGTTTTCCATTTTTTATGTAGTGTGTAATGACTGCTCAGTAATGTTTTAAATTTTGATTGACTTGGGGTATGATCTGACAACAATGTTTGGTTTTGAGCACAGATGGAACTGTTTTGAGGCGATTGCTTGGTTTTGGGGGAAGAGTCAGAGGTTTGGTGAACGTAGTTTGAAATTTGGGTTTTGCGCTTACAGTGTTGAGGAAAACATGGAAGATGTCAAGAAATGTGTTGTTGCAACTGAGAAATACTGTATGTACACATTTGGATGTGTGTGTGTGTGTGTGTGTGTGTGTGTGTGTGTGTGTGTGTGTTCACTACATGTAAGACACAGAGGTGGGTAGAGTAGCCAAAAATTGTACTCAAGTAAAAGTACTGTTACTTCAGAATAATATGACTCAAGTAGAAGTAAAAAGTAGTCATCCAAATAATTACTTGAGTAAGAGTAAAAAAGTACTTGGTGGAAAAACTACTCAAGTACTGAGTAACTGTTGAGTAACATCTTTATTTTTTAACACAAGCATTCAATCAGACAGACAACAATACAAAATAATCATCTTCAGGCAAATTAAAGTTCATCCGATCAATTAAAATTAATTAAATCAAAAAATAGGTTAAATTAAAATAATCTTCAAGTAAAATAAAGAATAAAAATAATAAATAAATAAATAAAATGTCCAGGTTCTGGAGCATCTCCAAAGCAGCTGTCATATTTCTCTTCCCCCATTCATTCATTGACATTGTCGAAAGTCTCCTGTTAACTCCAGTGCTGATAAATACAATCACTCGAGACCGCCTAAACAATGATTGCAGGGTTGCTAACTCTCACGCATTGGCCGTGACAGTCACGCATTCAGCCTCAATCTCACGCTCAAGAGAGAAATCTCACGCCAATTCTGACTTATTTTCTGTTGTAAATTTTTCCACTCATCATGTGTACTCATTTGTGACTGTAAACAAGCTCAAGTCTTACATAGGCTCTAAACCACTCCAGTGTCTGATGTGTTATATTTTCTCTGATTGTTGATTCGCTGAAAACATTACGTCATTACGTCAGTGACGTCCGTCTGCTGCTCAGGTGCTGCTGCTTCGGTTGGTCAGAGTGGCAGAGCAGAGGGGCATGCACGGTGGCAAGATATGAAATCCAAGCAGTTATCCGATAATTATCCGTATGTGCAGCACACCCGTTAGATCCGGCAGACCTGGTGCCGGCCGCAGCACCGCACGGTGTGCACGGCCACCCGGTCAGGTCAGGTCTGCCGCATCTGACAGGTGCCGCTCCGGGTGTCAGTTGGACCTTTCTGAAGGAGGAAGTTACCTCCGAAACTGTCAAGGTAAATAAACATCCCTATGTCTGATTAAAAGGAACAAAACGTCTTTTAGTTAAAAGGAAGACATGACCCGCTGACCGTTGATTCTGCCATTTTCATTTGATTTGCTCCGACTGACTGTGAAAAAACTGTAAACTCCCGTCCCACTCCCGCTGCTGAGATTGAGTATGGTCACGTGACGAGGGTGCACGGCTACGGCTACGTTTGATTGGTGAAACACAGTCACATGGTTGAGCCTGGCGGATCTCTCTCTCTCTCTCTCTCTCTCTCTCTCTCTCTCTCTCTCTCTCTCTCTCTAACAAAATAAAACATTAAAATGATCCATACGCGGGGGAATAAAAGAAAAGTAACGAGCTCAAAGTAGTGGAGTAAGAGTACAGTTTTTTTCTTCACAAATCTACTCAAGTAAAAGTAAAAGTATAGTGATTTAAAACTACTCCTAGAAGTACACCCCCCCCCCCCCCAAAAAAAAACTTACTCAAGTAAATGTAACGGAGTAAATGTAACTCGTTGCTACCCACCTCTGGTAAGACAAAACTTTTGTTGTAAACTGCAGTTTGAAGAGTTTTGCAAGAAATGTTTGCTTTTGCAAAAGGTGTATAATGTTTTCCTGGTTTGGTGCAAGCTTTTTTTGTTTAGTGTGTAGAGTTTTGCAAAAATACCTTATAGTTTCAAAGACAGTGCATAAGCAATCAGAAAAAAAACTGTAAAAGCAGCACATGCCAAGGGACACACAGGTTCCTGTTGTGTGAAGGATCAACAAAGGAATGGACATGAAATAATGGTTTGTTTGTTCAGCTGTCCAGTATTCTGACAATAACGTGTTTATTACTGTTGGCCGACAGCTTGCAGCCCATGTAAATGGTTTTACTGCTATTCAATGAGTGGCACATAGGCAGACCCAAGGGCTCATGGAGGAACAGGTAGAGTAGAACAAATACATACTAACCTGATGAACCAGAGGATTAGTCAAAAGGTATAGAGCCACCACTGCAAAATCCACACTGCACACGAGTGAATGGTGATGTCACGTTTGTCATGAAAGGGTCTGATTTTTACAATTTTTATGTGTTTTTTTGGTTGTGGCATTTCTGCTTTAGCCTTGATACATAGTAGGCCTGCATGCTCTTCCAGGTGAGCCACCACAGCGCCCTGATAGAGTGAAATGAGTTGAAACTCCACTCTGTATCCTCTCTGAACTGCTCCCTGTCCAAGCTCCAGCTCTGGCCTATTGTGGATCTTAGATCTTGTGTTTGATCTCAGTTGCTTGAATCAAGTTGTAAGAATGGCCTGTTTTTAATTACATTTGTTAATTATGGCATACAGGCTATGAGAGTATCAGTTCACACCTTTTTTGTGTAGGTGTGAAATGATAAGGTGTGGAAATGATAAGATAATGGGTACGAGAATTTACCCACCTGTAGTCATAGGCTGAGTACAGCTTACCAGTTTCCTGTGTTGACACTGGCATGTTTGTGCAGCACATGCTCATGTTCAAGACATTCCATAGGGAGTCTTTGCTGACAAAATATTTTTTTCCTTGTATTGTTTTTCCCCTGACATCCTGGTCCTCATCATTTTTGCCTTTTCTTGTATTGTGCATTTGTGCATGTGTTGTGATACCTTGGGGTAATATTTTCATTTTTTGATTCCATTTTCAATTCATCAGTTGGTCGCTTACTTAAGAGCTTAACATTAGCATACAGTATTTTAAAGTTAACATACATGTAGTGTGGACAAGTAAGATGTTCTGGGTGAAGGTCACCAGGATCTAATTATAGATCACGCATTACTCACTCAGATAAAATCATCCACTCCGCTCCTCCCCTCACTTGGCTCATGTGCTCTGATTACTATTTGATATTTGGCATAGGCTACATAACAATGGTTGCCTATTTGGTTGAATAAGGTAAGTCATGATGTTAGCTTGACTAAGATTGCAAAGCAATAATGCTGCAGCCACATATTCTACAGCTACAGGACAGCTACAGAGGGGTAAACAGACTATGAGCTGCTGATTGACAGCAGTGGAAAAGAAAGGGGCAGTTCCTGCATTAGTAATGAAGGATGATTTGCTTTATTGAGTCTGATTCGCTTTCCGGACCTCATTTCATGTGCTTGTGCTGGAGTAATCCTGCCTGCTGAAAAACTGAGATGGAGGGCGATAAAAATACATGGCAATGAGGAGTTACTCAATGACAAGGTGTGTTTCCACCCAAACAAAATACTTGCAGTTTTGTTTAAATCTCAAACGGTAACAAAACAACACAACAGAAGAGGTTATCAGTGGATTTGAAGTTGTGTGGGAGAGGATTGAGCAGAACAATGACATGCACTGAAGCTGCACCTTGAAGTCCTTATGAACAAGGAGCGCTGTTCTTGAGGACAGAGATGTTTCGTTCCACAGACAGACCTCACCAGACCCCACTGACGTCTCTGGGAGCATTTGAAAAGGGAAAAGAAGAAAAATACTGTAACATCACAAGAAAACTCTTGGTTGCTCTAAAAGTGGTCTGGGTTGATACAACTTCTCGAAATCTGCAAAAACATATAGATTCACAGCCAGACAGCAAACTGTGATTAAGCCAAGTGGTTGACATACAAAACACAGAAAATTTGCCTTTCAATAAACACTAATGAACGTAATTTTACTTATAATGATGAACAAAATCTCTAGTCTGAAAAATATCATTTGATTAGTGTTTATTAGTTTTTTCAATGACAAAACAGAGATTTTTGGCGATGGACTCAGTGCTTATGATAATAATAAAAGCAACAACAACCACAGCAGCAATAATGATGATGATGATGATGATGATGATGATGATGACGATAATAATACTAATGCTAAAACTACTACTACTACTACTACCACCGCCACATATAATAATAATAATAATAATAATAATAATAATAATAATAATAATAATGAAAAGATACACCAAAATACAAACTAAAAAAGATCCACTAAAATAAAGGGGTCTCACACATGTCATCAGTTTTGTTATTTATTTTAGTGATTCCTAGAAACGTTATGTCTAAATGATGGATGCAAGATTCCTCATGTCCCCAGTAGACCAAAGTTATGGATGGTGAAACACAGTGCCTCTTGAGGAGAGCAGCATACCAAGAGTTCTGGTATCTTCTGCAGGCTGGGTCCAAAAGCAAGATGAAATGTTTCTGAATTGGATCCAAGACCAAACAAAGTTGACAATATTTTGTCCTTGACTGCAGGGTTCCCAAGATGCCATGGTGTCTGTGTTTTGAAGGTTAACAGGGACATCTGCTGGTCAACAATGATCGCTACATTGGAAATTGGTAATTTCACAAACACACACACACGCACACACACACGCACGCACGCACACACACACACACACACACACACACACACACACACACACACACAGACTTGCACCAGAGATCCAAATTGATGAGAAAGATGGCAGGCAGTTTCTGGACTTTGTTTCAGCTCCGAATGACATCGAGGTATTGAGGCAGGAATGGTTCATGTACTGCTGAGAAAAAAGACTCCAGATAAAGCTTGGTAAAATCTCCAGGCTCTCTTACTGAGGAAGGAAAAAGATGATCTCTAAAAGGTAAATAAAAATGACATTATTTGACCTGCAGGTTTGCATCGGGGTGAAATTTTTTCATAATTTCGTTTTGATGAAGACAGGTGATCTAAACCATATGGTTGGTTATCAGTTCCATCACATAGAAAACATCACTCTCTCTATTTTTCCTCCTCATTTGTCCCTCCTCTTTTTGCATCCCTCTACTCCTCCCTCTTCCCAAAGCCATCCCCCTTTCCCAGTCCTCTTCCCAGTTTCCATCGCTCCTCCTCTCCCTCCAATATTCTTCCACCACTCCTTCACCCATATTCTTCCACCTGCTTTTCCCCTCTGCTGTTCTTTCCTCCCCCCACAGCTGCTCTTTTCCCTACCCTTCCCATCCTATTGCTTCCTTATGATTATCATCCTCTTTTCATGCTTGTTTTTTCACAATGAGCTTTGAATTACATAGACAGACAGTGAAGAATAGATTGGGTCATACACCAGCTTGCCACTGCTGGTTTTCTATCAAACAGAATAATATTGACAGTGGCAAAGTGACCAATGAGACTGTTTCAACAGGAGAACTGGAGTTCAGACCTTTGTGACAGCAGGCATCTACCCTACTGAAGTGTCCTTAAGCAAAACACCGACTCCCTGCTAACTCTAGGAAAATGTTATGTATTATACAGTATTTATAATAGAGAATATGGATCTGTACAGCATATCTCCAAAATTCTCCATTTTATTTTGACAGTAAATTCAGCTTCAGTGAAAAAGCACCTCAAACATTACAGAGAATGTGGTGGGTTTCAATGTGCTGTGTATTCCAGCACACCACTAAAACACATCATGTTTAATTATAAGCTATGCAGGCTAAACGCAAAAAAAAAAAAAAAAAAAAAAAAAATCCAAATGAGTACAAAATGATTACAAAACACATTTCCTGACAGGTTCTGCGTGCCAGACAATTTGAATAAGGTCATGAATCTGCATTTCCAGCTGACTTGATTTCAACATTTGTCAGCACGTCAGCACTTTTCAAACCGTGCCGCATCTGATAAGTGCTTTTGTCAGGCTGCGCGTATCCGAGCTCTGTTCAGCAGCCGCCTTTTCACCACGGTGAGGCGAGCAGACTAGACTGGCATTAACAAGAGTGACAGAGACCCACTTCATACGCCCTCTACATCATCTTCACTTTCCTTTTTATAAACCTCTCATCAGCCTCTCTCTCTCTCTCTCTCTCTCTCTCTCTCTCTCTCTCTTTCTCTCTTGCTTGTTTTGCCTCTTGCTCACTCAGTCTCTCTCCAAACCCTCCCCGCTTCCACTCAATTTTCTCCAATTTACTCCGCTCCCCCCCCTCCTCTCCTCTCCCTCTCTTTCTCCAATGCTCAGTCTCTTGGGCATTTTGCAGTCACATAGTCAGGCATGTGAGGTGAAGGACTTACGTAATCTGCTCTCTCTCTCTTGGTTGGTCTTTCTCTCCATCTCTCTCTTCCTCTCTCCTCCTCATATTAAAATAGGTTCTTCTCCTTTATTCTGGTTTTCCTATGGAGTGTGTTTCCTATCTCAAATGCACCATTTTGCATGCCTTTATGCATTCAACATAAGACACAACATTAGGTGGATGTGCTGCAACGTGAGCCAGCAAATGTCAAAGTAATCAGACACTTTGTACCTTTTATGGGTTTTTTTTCCAGTTGCATGAGTTGGCAAAGTGTTAAACTTTCTATATCCCCTATCCTGGTATCAGTGTATGCTCAATATTTATAAGCCGAAAATTCATATGTACAGTATGAATTTTTTTTTAATATTAAATAAACATAAAGTCTGCTCCTAAAAGCTTTATCCTTCCTGAGTAAGCAGAAATAGGGAGGTGTAAGCACATAGGGTAATTCCATCTCTGCAAATAGCCAGCAAAGTGGAGGTAGGCAATATTCTCCCAAATCCCTCTGATAGATAACACAGAGGCTCATCATGCTAGTCTATCCAGGCTGAAATTCAATTTATATTCTTCCAGTTATATTTCCCATCCCTGATCTGAATGAAACTGTCAGAATGATGATTTCAGGTATTTTCACGCATGACCTCTCATATATGGGATGATGCTTAGTTTGAGATAATATAAATAAGATGTGGTGAATTGTATTAAAATAAATAAAGAAGAGGATGAACATTTTCCTCAAGACAAACATGCAGTAATTGAAAATTTCTCTTCTTCATCTCTACCAATTTCATAACAGGATCTACCAAAGCAAAAAAAAAAAAAAAAAAAAAAAAAAAAAAAAAAAAAAGAAAGAAAAGAAAAAAGAAAAGAAAACAGTAATTTTATCTACTGTATTTGTCTATCTGTGTATCTATCAATAGATGATCAAAAAAAAAAAACTATTTCAACTTTTATCATCTACATGGCTTGGGAAAACTAATAATGTCAAATCAGAGAAACACAACGTATTTTTAATTATTTTTTTGAACATGTGGTCTTTTATTAAATGTTCTTCCAAGTTTTAATTGAAACTGCTGCCAGCTCTTTCTCCTATTCATTAAAGTAGACCCGTACTGTGACATTATTCAGTGGTGTGTGTGTGTGTGTGTGTGTGTGTGTGTGTGTGTGCGTGTGTGTATGTGAATGTGTGTGTGTGCTTTACTAAATTCCATCTGCATTCAGATACAGAGGTGAGACTTCCATTGTTGCTAAGATGTGATTCTAAAATGCTAATTTCTATTGAGGGTCTGAGTGAGTTTTCTTTGTCTGGGACAGACACTGGGTAATGTGAATGTACATGTCAGTGCATGTGTGTATGTGTTTTATTATGTGTGTTTGTGGGTGGGCTCCCAGGCGGTGGATTGACTTGAACCTAGGGGCAATCCTGGAATAGAAAGGGTCACTCATTTGTTTCTAATGAAGAATAATACACTGCAGTGGACACAGACAAAAGCCTTGCCCGCCCCACACTCATGCGCTCATACATGTATACATGTACAGCCATGCATATATAGTGGTACACACAGACGTCCACGCATGTTCTTACTTGCACACATGCATGCACTAATACACACACATATACACACACAAAGCATATACAAAAAGATGTCTATAGAAAGAGTGGTCCCATTGTTTCATGATTTTCAGACACCCCACCCCCCTTACCTTACTGTATATGCACAAAGACACAAGCCATAGAAGAAGCTGGGTTCTTGTATTAAACGCAACTGGGTCTCTGCAGCCCAGTTGCATTTAATACAAGCCCAAGCCCAGTGTACAGTATACCACAGACAACATGTTATAAAAATCAAACATATAGGCATCCTTACAAATTTTACACTGAACATTTTCTTTTCTGCATGGACAAAATATAATTGTATTTTCATGTACCATATAATCTGATCATTCAAATTATTGCAGTTTGCTAGCTGATCAGAACATTATCATATATGTAGATGCACTGAGGATGCAAGAAAATTACAAAATAGTAGTGTGAGTAGCCTGCGGAGACTTTATATCTTCACTTTGGACTTTCATTGGAACGGACAGCTGTAACTGTTCGAATGTGTAAAACTTGTTATGCTCTCTATTCCCCAGGGATCAAGCCAAACAACTGAAAGTGCATAGGATGCTTAAAATGTCAGAACATCATGAACATCACTAGGAAAATCTGTCAGCTGTTCAAAAGCTGACTTTTCAGAGATAGATTTGTCTTTTTTTTGCAGGACAATGGCATTGTATTCTATTCTGCTGGAGAAAAAAATGAATTGTATTGAATATGGAATCAACTCAGCGCAGAGTTGTGAGATTTGTTCGACTGCATTCATTGACTCTTTCATCACAAAGCACACAAAATGGTACATCAGAGTGTGTTTGCTGAAGATATCATATTCCCCTAAAAGCAACATCTTTTATTACAGTAAGTTGGTTTGTTTATTGTACATGTCCATTCCAAACCAGGGGGACGCCTTGATTTGGCAGTGCTAATGGCATGCCTTCCGCTAACTCCCTCGCTTGATCCACTGTGAGTTGTCACGCAATCGCTGGCGGGCTGAAATGTGTTTTCAGGCGAAGAGTCTGCATCTCTGAGCCCAGTGGTACGCTGCATGTCAAACACCACTGATAAAGCCATATATGACATGCCTCTGGAGTAGGAGCATCATGACAGTGTGATACAGCGAAAATGACAGTAGAAGATAGCCGAGTTAATGAGTTTCTACTGCCGTCATATTTGCTATCAGATGAAAACGGTCTATATCCCAAAATCATGTTTTTGTGGAATTAGGAAAAGATTGCCTTTGAGTTCCAGAGTTTCTGGGTCATTACATTTAGTCCAAAAAAGTATGTACCATTTCAGTTCAAATATAACAATGCAATACATGGAGTTTTTACCAAGCAGAAATTATTTGAAAAAATCATGATGAGGGAGCAACAGCTGCAAAATCAGTGCATTTTCAGGTATATTTTACTTCCTTTTATCCAGATCAATAGACATTTCATTAGTGTAACAATATTATGATGTTGGAATCTGAGAACAGTTTTGCTAGTTTCACAGCTGGGTATATCATAATTGGGAGACAATTTGAAGTGAGGATTGAAAACAAATACAGTGGTTATGAGTTAAGATAAAATCAGGGATTTTTTTTTTTTGTTACAAAATGGATTATTTCTCTTCTCCATCACCTCTCCATATTGAGTTTTAACAAACTGACTACAGATCCACATAGCTGAAAACATCATCCTGGGGGGCTTTATCTAGAATAATGCTTAAATTACAGATGAAGATGCATCACACGCAAAAATCTGATTTAGACAGAAACCACTGGATCCATGACTAATCAAAGTTGAGCTACCAAACCTGTCAAACTGACTGGAAGATGACAGAATTGCCAATAGAGCTAAAACCACATTGCAAGATCAACACAGCCATTATCTCTTGGCACAGTGTAAAAATACACACAGAGGCGGCACATTTGTCTGGGTCACTGTGTCTTCAAGTACTTCAGCCAGCAGTGCTCCTTATTTGCATTTCTTTATGGAGTTGATCACACGGTATGTGAGCATCTATGCATATTTCAGAGCATGTTAAAACACTGTGCTCTAGTAAATTAATGAGTAAGAGAAGTAGTTAATGACCAAAGCCTGATGTCCTGTGGAAAGCTGATGGGGCATGCTACATAAAGAAATGCAAATACAAGGAACGTCACCGGCTGAAGCGCTTGAAGACACGATGACACAGGCAAACGTGACGCTTCAACTTGTATTTCTGTCCCTTGTTCAGAGGTAAGAAATAGCCGTGCTGACAAGTATTTTACAAGATGTTCTTTGCCCCATTGGCCTTGCCTTGAGTAGCAACTCCCATAATGCAGTCAATTTAAACCTCAGCATTCTTCATTTTTTCTGCTTATCAGTCTCGCTTCACATTGTGAGATATTTGTTTATTGGTTGGCAAATGCTTTTAAACATGACAGAATAAAAAATCACCCACTTATTAGGGGAAAAAGTCAGCAGAATAAGAGGCAGAGGGGCATCAGCATGCGGCACACAGTTCCCACTGGCAGTTGCATGGTTACACTGGAGAGTTATTACATTAGTTAACTGAGTGTGCCACTGCTGATTTCATTTAGAGAGGAAGGTAATGAGGAGGGTCAGGCATGCCAGGACTTACCAGAGGGTTTTTAGTCAAACATTAAAAACTCTGACTGATGAAACAAGCTTATGTCATTCTGACTAAAGCACGGGAGAAAACTCTTAAGGCAAAATTGTACAGTAATGTCTA